>NW_025999924.1:184314-229356 GCF_001458135.2 Marmota marmota marmota | reverse complement strand
TATATTTTGTATTAGTTGATCTCTTCCATCCCATTCTCCTCCTGTCAGAGCTGATTGGATTTAGTGGGCACTTGATTTCAATGAAAATTGGTTTGTAGTCATATGACCTAGGAAGTAAAAAACCACCAGGCTTGGTGCACACTGGAATGGGGAAGAGGCTTTAGAGAGGAGGATCTTAAGTTCAAGGCCAGCCTCATTATTTATCGGGACTGTCTCTAAATAAAAAATATAAAAGACTGGGGATGTAGCTCAGTGGTAAAACACCCCTGGCTTCAACCCCCAGTACCTAAAACAAAAACAACACAAAATATTCCAAACAGATCTGGTCATTGGGAATTAGATTGAAAGTAGGAAAGAATTTGCAATTTGGCAGAGAATGCAGTGTGTTAAAATAAGTAGTAAAAGTACTTCTTTTCTAAGATGGACTTTTTTTTTTTTCACATTTTTACCTCTGAAATAAGGCTACATCCTACCAAATAAAGAAACTTAAATTCACATCAGAATCATACAGGAAGCTTAATGAAACACATGCCTGGTTCCCAGAGTTTCTGATTGAGGTCTGCAATGGGACCTTAAATGTACATCTCTAACAGATTCCTAGGTGAGACACACTTTGAGAAACACATTATATGGATTCTTTGCTGTGGTTTCTGTCATTTTTGTGAAAACTTCTTGATACAGTTAGCACCAAGAAAGCACCAAGCATTAGAGCATCTGTATTCAATGAAATGCTGTATGAAATTATTTTATCCTATATAAGAATATCCTTTCTGTAATTACAAGTAAATGTGAATAACAGGCATGTGATCACACGATAGCTTTGCTTTTTTAAAAAATTGTTATAGTCTGGATTTTTCTTTCCTTTATAACGTATTTTAGCAACTTTCTATGTATTCATACTATTTTTTCCCAGATTCATACATAGTTTTTCTATACATCTCTATATATGTATAAAGATACATTTGTTAATTGTTTTTCTTATAAAAACTAGGAAAATTATACAATCGTTTTCAGAATCTTTCTTTTGTCTCTCAGCAATATTGTGTAAATTACTTTACCATTTCCTCACTCTATCAGTTCCACTAGACTTGGTTATGCTATAGTAACAATTCTAAAATCTCAGGACTTAAAGAGGAAAACAGAAAAGCTCTGCTTGTTAGTTACTCAGCTACCCAAATGAAGCTCTACATTGATATCAGCTTCACAACCATTGCAGAGTGGGAAGGGAAAACTGGTGAGCAGCATATTGACTCTGAAATCTTCTGCCCAGTGAAGGTCCATCAATTGTTGAGGGCCACAACCAAGTCAAGATGGCGCCTGGCAGTTTGCCAGGAGGAGTGGTTTGTGAGCTAATGCCACCGGGCCATTAAGATGATGGAGATTCCTTATTGGCTGATTGCTGTATCTAGATGATGTTAATTGAAACAAGCTGTGTATAATCAGTTAGGTATATATACCTCTGCTGTCCTGCAATAAAGCGGCTCCCGCTGTTTCAACCTTCACAAGTTGCTTGTTACCTCCCGGTTATTTGCCCAGCCAGACTGTGGCAATCAATGCCACTCACACGGGGTTTGGTGGTACACACCTGTAATCCCAGTGGCTCCGGAGAATGAGACAAGAGGATTGTGAGTTGAAATCCAGCCTCAGCAATTTAGCAAAGGTCTAAGTAATTTAGTGAGAACCTGTCTCTAAATAAAACATAAAAGGGGCTGGGGCTGAGTGGTTAAGCGCCCCTGGATTCAATCCCTGGTACAAAAAAAAAAAAAAATTACAATATTTCCTGCATGCCCACCAATAATAGGTATTATAGCCCTTTTAAATTTTGTAAACATTTTGCATAAAGTTATTTGTTATTACTTTGATGTGCATTTCCCCAATCATTAGTTTAAATTTGAGCACTTTTTTCATGGTGGCTTTGCCTATCATTTGTCCAATTTTTTATTGGATTATTTTCCTTTTTATTAATATTTAGGCTGTATATATAAATTACATTGCCATCTGAATTACCAATGTACTTACTCAATATCTATTATTTTGCTGTACATTTTATATTTTCCAAAGTAAAATTTTTATTTGTATATATCCATTGAGTTTTCCATGATTAAAAGGCTCCTTTTTGACTCAGGATAGAACATATAGTTACATTTCTTAGAAGAAAAATGTAAGTAATAAAATTGAAATTTATTTATGCCTATGCTAAAAGATAATTATAATTTTTAAGAATTTCTTCAAATGGCCATGAATGGTGGCACACGTCTGTAATACCAGCAGATTAGGAGGCTAGGCAGAAGGATCCCAAGTTCAAAGCCAGCCTCAGCAACTTGAGAGATCCTGTCTCAAAATATAAGAAATGGTTGGGGACGTGGTTCAATCCCTTGTACCAAAAAAATTTTTTCTTCAAGATTATCATTTGTGCCAGCACCAATTTATTAAAAATTTCATTTCACATTAAAATGAATTTCCATCTTTCTCATATATTGAGATTTATTTCTGGAAATTCTATTTTGTTTTCTATTTTGTTTCTTTGATTTGTTTGCTAATTATTATACCTGGTAACTATAGAATATAAAGAATACTACTTAGAAGAAATTTACAGATTTAAATACCTTCATTATTAGATACAAAATGGAAAAGAAACTAAACCTCATGTTAAAAACCAGGAACAGAACAATCAAATATTTTTTATTTTCTAGTTTGGTTTTTTTTTTTCAAAACGCTAGAAAGCAAGGTGTGGTTAACATAGGCCCATAATCCCAGTGACTCAGGAGGCTGAGGCAGAGGAAAATCAAGGGCAATTTAAGGACAGCCTGGATAAATTTGTGAAATCCTGTCTCAAAAAATAAAAAAGGGCTGGGCATGTAGTTCAATAGTAGAGTGCCCATGGGTTTAATCCCCAGTACCACCACCAAAAAAAAAAAAAAAAAAAAAAAAAAAGAAAGAAAGAAAAAAAAAGAAAAAGAAAAAAAAGAAAGAAAAGAAAAAGAAAAAGAACTTGTGACATTTATTTTATTTCACTTCTATGAGTCAACCTCAGTGTTCTTTCTCACTATCCAAATGAGAAAACAAATTACAATTTTGAAGATCCTTCCTGGTCTAATAAACAGATTAAAAATTTAACTACATTCCCCCTATACTATTATGTATTATTATGTGTTTTCCCCATAAAAATTTTTAAAATCAGCAAAAGGCAAATAACAAATTTATTAAATTTACACTAGTTTTAAATATTTTTAGATTTGCTTAGGCTCTCAGTTAACCAAGATCTTAAGAATACATATTAAAAGAATGCAGAATGTGGAGATGGACAAATTTGGACTAAAGTACTATTTGGTCATTTAAAAAACTTTGTTCTCTTATGTCTAAGCCTTTTTCTTTAATCTAATTTATGGAAAAAATATCAAACTTGTTAGGATTATGGTAAGAATTTAAGATAGAATAATCAAAACACTAACATTGCCTACACTATCATCTTCAAATAGGGCAATGTTTTGGAGAAATGCGTTTATCATTTCATGGCTGTGATTTCAACAAGTTCTTAATCTTTCTAGATAGAAGTTCCTCATCTAAAAATAAAATATGGGGCTGGGTTGTCTCAAAGACTCTACTCAAAATTTCAGTGGATTTAATTAATTTATTCAAATATTCTGATTAGGCCTCTATAGTGATTGGACTTAGCAAACTTTATTTAGATCCCAGAATATACCCCATCCTATATTCTAAGGAAATATGTATAAATGTCTTATACCATACTATGAAAAGAATATCCTCATCCTGAACCTTTTAAAATAAAATCAATCATCTTTTAATAACCCAGGTATCAGCAAATTTAGTATTAGTAACAAAATTAGTATCACATTGAGGAAAATCTACCATTAAATTAAGATATTTTGTAGCTAAATTTATAAATTCAAATAAAAGTAAGAGATAGTACTGTGGCAAGGTAAAAATCTATTTAGTCATGAAAAGCCAATATGTCTAATCAATTTATTGAGCACATAAATAGATAATTACATTAAAATATTGTTTTACTCAAGGTCAAGGCCTTTCCTAGTCATCTGAATATTAATATTACTGCATAACTAGGTCCTAAGGGATCTGGCTTAACTTAGTATGTGGGAAAGCCCTCAGTTGTTTTAATTCTCTGTCGTACCATTTAGTTAACAGCAGAAAGTCTTAATATAAAGGGATTATAAGACCTGTGGAAGTCACTTTTAATATAAAGGGATTATAAGACCTGTGGAAGTCACTTTCATTATAGAAAACTATTTGTAAGATCTGTCTTCTGGTATAAGAGCCAGTCCAATTTAGTCATAATTTAATGACATTTTTATGAGACTGTCATAAAATATGATAGTTTTTACAATAAGTGGTTTTTCTCTATTGTTTTAATAAGAACACGGCATAAGATATTTTTGTTTTCTAATTATTGAATTTTTAAAATTCCATTGGTAATTTCCTTGTCTTTGCTCTGTGGATATAAATGAGATGAATATATAATGACTGAAGGTTGCTCACATAATGTTAAGACAGCTGTAATAGTACAATAATTTTCCATTTATTAAATAAGTATCATGTCTAGACTCTTTGCATATATTATCTTTAATCTTAGCATTAGTCATGGAAAGCTAATGACATTATCCTATTACTATGGAAAAATGGAGAAATAGATGTTATTTATTCTCTACAACCAGTTAATAAGTAGCTGAGGCATAATAGGAAGTTAGTTTTATTTAACTGATTTTATTTAAATTTCATACTACTTGCGTAATCCTTTGCAGCCTCCAAATGATGTGACACTTTAGGAACAAATCCTAGGCTATTCCAGAGGGCTTATGGCATTGAAAATTAGAATGAGAAGGCAGGTGATACAGTATTACCTGTGATATCCTGAACAGCTACTGGCTTGTTCAGAACTTAGCATTACATCTTGATTGCTAGTTAAATATAAATGAGACATACTAACTATTATTGTATATTTTGGAACAAATCAGACCTAAGAAGGTACTGAGGGAAAGAAATTTAGAACTTCCAACAGAAAATACTGAGTTACATATTTCAGTTACAACTCATCAGTGTTCCTGGTTAGAAAAAGTCCCTCTATCCTCAAGGTTTTCCTCAAACTACTCCCCAGAACAGTGTATATCATGGCACATGGTCGACCCTCCATCTCCTTTTCATCTAATCACTCAACTTATGTCATCTTTCTCTCTCCATAGACTTTAGAGTTGAAAGAGGTGGACTTTCCTTTTTACCTAACATCTGTCTACATAGACTTCCCCTTATATAAAACTATTTACCCTGGCTACAATTTAAATGAGAACTGAAAAATTATAAAAATCCTTTCTCTATGAAAGTTGCCTTATTCTAGGCCACTTGGTCTACAGCAATGTGTTATTTTGAATGTCAGTCTTTCTTTCTCTTTGAATTCCTTCTGAAATATCTCAAATGTACTTCTATTTCCCTAACCCCTATGAAGGTATACAGATGCTATGGACTAAGAAGAAAGTTGTATGTATGTATGTTCAAAATGGTAAAGTTTATAATATTTTTGAAAATAATATCTTTGTTATAATGGAGATAGTCAGCTGTGAATTTCACTAAATAAACCAAAAACATTCTTAATACATGACCTCAAGTTGTTGATACTATATTACCTGCTTTTCTTCCATCATCCTATATGATCTTAACCTTTCTTTAACTCTCACATGCACTGTAAGAATCACCATTAGCTGGGCACAGTGGCACAAGCCTGTAATTCTAGAGGCTCAGGAGGCTGAGGCAGGAGGATAATAAGTTCAATGTTAGCAAGGGCCTAAGCAATTCAATGAGTCCCTGTCTCAAAATACAAAAAGGGGGCTTGGAATGTGGCTCCATGGTTAAGTGTCCATGGGTTCATTCCCTGTTACCAAAAAAAAAAAAAAAAAAAAAAAGAATCACCACTATGCCCTTCAGAAATGTAATGATTGCCATCCAAATCAATAGTATCATGTTTCTATGACATCTCTCTGTACTTCTCTGTACCCTTGTCTTTCATTGTCCCATTTTGTTGTCCCAGGTGGTAAAATTGCTTTTTGCTTACTGATTTCTCAGGATTTATAAAAGCTTCAAAGAGGCAGACCTTTGAGAGATAGAAAAAGAAAATAAAGAATTGCAACTGGCTTACAGATAGACTAGTCTCTTGAAGATGGAAGAGTTGAAAAATCTTTAATTTTTGAAGATAGATTATTTTACTGTCTCCTTTGTTTGTTATTTGCCAAGCTTAAAGCAGAGAAAGTCGACATCTTTCACCAAATTCATCTTAATAGTAGAATTCTATTTAGTACAATCTTAGATCTTGATTTGACAAAGTATTGAGGACAGGTGTTCAAAGATGTTCATAATTCTAAGGTTTCTTAGGAAAAGCATCTGCTTTGCCTGATAGACATTTGTATATACGCACATTTGTTAGATGAGAGAATAAGGCAGGTGTGGGTCTGAAGTTTGAGCACATGGTTCACAGTTAATGGGCCTAATTTTCCACTATCAGTAAACCACTCCTTTCTGAAAAGTGATGATGCAAAGAACACACTCCTTTAGAGGACCCAATTTGAAGTGGAAAATATTAGTTGTCCTCAAGATGGATTCACTGAGCTACTGTACTGCTGGAGTCTTTGTGGAAAATGCTAATTCTGCCTTAGTATGCAAGATGCTTTCCTAGTTTGATTATGCATGCAGTTACCATCTAGTCAACAGTTTTAAAACTTTGTTGTTCATCAGGAACTTACTAAAATTTTCAGGGACAGAGATTCTGACTCAAAATCTAGATAAAACATAGAAATTAAATTTAAAATCAGCCCTGAAAATGACACTGATCAAGGTGGTCTCAGGAAACAAACTGAGAAACTCAATTTGTTGTTATTTTTTTAATGTTTCTAGTTCATTTTATTTGTTCTAATTAGTTATATAAACAGTAGAATGCACTTTGACATATTATACATAAATGGAGTATAACTTCTTCTGGTTGTACATAATGTAGAATCACACTGGTCGTGTAATCATATATGTGCATGGGTAAAAATATCCCATTTATTCTACCATTCTTCCTACCCTCATACCCCCTCCCCTCCCTTTATTCCCCTCTGCCTAATACAAAGTCCCTCTATTTTTTCCCCTAGACACCCCTTATTGTGAATTAGTATCTGCATGTCACAAAAAACAGTCAGCCTTTGGTTTTGGGGATTGGCTTATTTTGCTTAGCATGATATTCTCCAGATCCATCCATTTACCTGCAAATGCCATAATTTTACTGTTCTTTAAAGCTGAGTAACATTTCATTGTACACACACACACACACACACACACACACACTACATTTTCTTTATCCATTCATCTGTTGAAGGTCATCTAGGTTGGTTCCATAGTTTAGCTATTGTGAATTGAGCTGCTATAAACATTGATGTGGCTGTGTCACTATAGTATGCTGACTTTAAATTCTTTGGGTGTAAACCAATGAGTAGAATAACTGGGTCAAATGGTGGTTTCATTCCAAGTTTTCTGAGGAATCTCCATACTGCTTTCCAGAGTGGTTACACCAATTTGCATTCCCACCAGCAATGTATGACTGAATCTTTTTCCCCACAGCCTCACCAAAATTTATCGTTGCTTGTAGCAAAATGAAATTTAACTCCTATCTCTTACCCTACACAAAAATCAACTCAAAAGTGATTCAAAGTCTTAGGCACTAGAACATAGACCCTGTCCCTAATAGAAGAAAAAAGTGGCCCAAATATTCACTATGCCAGCTTGGGAGCTGACTTCCTTAACAAGACTCCCAAAGTGCAAGAAGTAAATCAACAATCAATAAATAGGATGGAGTCAAACTAAACAGCTTATTCTCAGTAAAGGAACAGTAACATGAAGAGAAAGCCCACAGAACTGAAGAACGTCTTTAGCCCATGCACCTTACATCAAGCATTCATCTCCAGGATATATAAAGAACTCAAAAAACTCAACACCAAAAAAATAAAAATAAAAATTCGAAAAAATCAATAAATGGGCTAAAGAACTGAACAGACATTTCACAGAATAAGACATACCATCAATCAACAAATACATAAGAAAATATTCAACATCTTTAGCAATTAGAGAAATAAATGCTAATCAAAATTACTCTTCAGATTTCATCTCACTCTCATAAGAATGGCCCAGTTGTTATTAACTGATTGCTTGACTACCATATAAAATATCTCAAATCAAAATGATGGGGCAAGAAAGATGCTCAAACTGGCATTTCATACATATGGGAATAGCACAAAAAGAATTGAAGGGATTTTATTTACAGATAAATAACTATGGATTAGCTCCTCTTCTCTTCAATTTCATACACATGATACTCACTTTGTGAGTGCTATGGACTGAATTGTGTCCTCCCACAATTCATATAGTGAACACCAAACCCCCAATTTGGAAAGTAGGATATAATTAGGGTTAGAGGAGGCCGTGTAAGCATAGCCAGTTGGCATCTGCCTACAGGCCAGAAAGAGAACCCTCAGCAGAAATTGTCCTTGGACTTTCAGCCAGCTGAACTGTGAAAAAAAAAATTCCATTGTTTAAGACACCCAATCAGCCTAAGCAGGAAAAGTGAGCAAGCTGATTTTTTTTTATGTTAAGAAAATAAAATAGAACGTGATAAATAAGTACAATTATATAAATTCTTTTTTAAAAAAATAAATTCTTAACATATTTGATGAGTAAATGAAAAATAACATTGAGATCATCTTCTAAATAACGTCTGAAATTTTCAATATTACCAGACATTGGATGTCTGTAGCATATACTTACTTATAATTCATTCACCTTTTTAAAAATTCACTAGGTACAAACCTCTAGTAAGAGCCAAGATCTTCTGAAATATTTCTGCAGCATTCACTTGTAGAGGGAAGCAAAACCAAGCACTATTCAAAACCTATTTTATTTAGGGAATTTTCTGTTCTGTAACAGTTTTTTTTTATTTTCCTATAGATCAGGAGATCCAAATGTATTTGCCTATAGCAGTTTGTATTTTGTTGTTTCTCCTTTATATTACAGAAACTAATGCAGGTTGTCATTATTATCTTTTGAAAAAATAAAAAATGTAGCTCAATGTAGCATGTCATTTTAATAGTGATGGGGGATTAGTTTCAGATGAGGTTCTTTTTTTAACATGTCAACACAATTTAATTTCTTGAGATAGTTCATATATCTTGATTTCCATTTCTTTTTAATGTATTAAAAGAAAAGAAATATGGTGACTGATGAATGTGGAAAAGTGACACTGCTTGAGGCAGCTTAGACAAAGAATTAAAGGTAGGGATTGTTCCTTCTTAAAATACCAGTTCACTAGCCTCTGACTCTGTTTTCATGCTGATGAGGTCTACCTTACAATAAAATGTCTGACAGGAGAGTGAGTGGAAGGCAGTTCCAGGAAGATTATAATAGGCATGATTTCTTTACTTCAGAACAGAGAACAAAGACCACTGGGGGCACTTAAGGACAGATTTAGAAGCTCAATTTCTAAGTGTAAGCAGCATTACAGAAACCTCCTGCAACAGCTGTCTTATCTTCAGTGTGCAATAATTTCATGTTAACAATCGCCAAGATTTAAAAAATAGGTAAAGATGTTGAATTTGCATCAAGGAACAATGAGAAAAATAAAAGAGCATAAGAAAGATCCAGGTAAGGAACTAAAAGCAAGACAATTGCCCAGAGAATGTGGAAGTGCTCTCTGGATTCCCAGCCAGAGCAGGGAGACTAGTAGGAAGTGCAAGGAAACCTTATAACTAGATCAGCCTTCCCAACTCTCCATGGGGTCAAACTGGGAAGCCACGGTCCAGTAATTGTGGTCCATGCCAGAAGGATTCATTATCCATCAAATGATCCCTTTTACAGATGTAGCACCTATGTGCTCATTCATTCTTTTGTTCATTCATCAAAAGATACTTATTGATTGTCTACTATGTACCTGTACTGCAGTGACCAAAACAGAAAATCACTTTTCATAAAGCTTACATACATTTGGCAAAATGGATGAGACAGTCTCCAACCACTTACATAAATGTATAGACATAATTGAAGGAAAATGAAGTTGGCCAAGTGTATATAGAAAGATGAAAAGAGGCAATATTTTAAGTTGGTTTGAAGAGGGGAAGTATCAGAGAAGGTCTTTCTGAGTACAGGTCAGAATAAAATGAAGGATCAGTCAGATATCTCCTCGAAGAACACACCAGAAAAAGAACAGTAGGTGCAAAGTCTTGGATTAGAATGACCTACAGGCTTAAAGAAGTGCAAAGAAACCAATGTAACATAAATGGTCCAGACAAAAGCCAAAAGTTAGGAGAAGAGATCTGGAAGAGGTGGAGGACCAGATTATTCTGTAAGATTGGGAAGCCATTGAGAGTTTTTAGCAGAAGAATGATACATTCTTATTTTTCAAATAAACTCTGGAAATTCTTTTTCTAAATATATTCTTAAATCTTATTGGTTCTTTTTAGTTACACCTGACAGTAGAATCCATTTTTATATTATATAAGCATAAAATATATCTTATTCTAATTCTCCTTCCCCTTCCCTTTCTCCATCCCCTCTATTGAGTATGTTTTTAAATCTCTAGCTTGCTCCTAACTCATGCTTTTCATATTCTTGTCTTGGGTGTCAAATACTTTGTAACCTTCCTTATTTGTTTTCATGTTTTGACCCATGCTCTTTATCTTCCATATCTCAAGAAGTATAAGAATGACCTCCCCTCAGCCATCCTTCATTTTATATATGCAAGGACCTTGGGCCACTACATACTCTCTTGAACTACTTGTTTACTTGTAAAGTAGAATCATTTTAGAATCTTGCTTGTAGAGCTATTCCGGGATTTGATTAAGATAACTTATGTAAAATATTCACTGTATTATCAGGCATAGAATAAGTGCTTTAATGGCAATGATTACCATGTCTATTTAGCTAATGGTATCAAAGTTCATCTACTATCATGACAAAAGATATTGTCAAATCATCTAAATATTCCCATGCTTCCACTATTTTTCACATTCTAATTGTGATTCTATTGTGATTCTACAAACCACAATAACTTTTTCAAAAATGGAAGAATGCTTATATCATTTCCTTTATTCTAATGTTTATATATATATTATAATATATAACGAATGACAATAAAATTCAAATTTACTACACTGAGCTACAGTTGATCTGGACCCGTCTTTCTCTTTATTCTCATCTTTCATCACTTCCCTCTCCACACAGTTGACTCCAGCAAAACTGTCCTTCATCTTGGAACCTGCGAACTCCCTTCCATTTCAGGGATCTTACGCTTGCTGCTCTTATCCCAAGTCTTTGCAAGATTGGTCCCTTGTCATTATTCAAAGCTCAGGTCAGTATCAATTCCACAAAGACCCCATTCCTATCAGAAGTATTTAAACTAGCTGACTTTCTAGGCATACTCTATTGCAATGTCCTTTGAAATTTGTGTATAGAACTTGCTTATTTATTTTTATATGTTTCTTCTCTGGTTTTGATCATTGCAAAATAAATTCTATGAAGGTCAGACCCTTTTATCTTGCTCAGCATGCCATCTCCTGAACCAAGGATGGCATTGACACAGCAATCAAATTAAAATTGGTTCAGTGAATCAATAACTAAATAAAGGTACTCATATGAGATATCCTTGTTCTCTAAAGAGCAAAATCAAAGTTTAAAGAGACTTAGAAAAGCCCAGCAAAACACTTGATGTTTGAAATATCTCAGAAGTATCTCTGCATCCTAATTTCAACTATCTACTCAATAATTATCCAGTGAGTTTCTTTAAAGAAGTTTCTCAATATGGATAATTCAGAGTTCCAAATTATATTTCTTAAAATAATGTTTTCATCTAAATGAATAGACTCTTCCACATCACCAGTTTGTTTTAGCCTGCATAGCAACCCATATGTTAACTTGGTAAACATCTACTAAGACCTTAAATCCATTTATTATTATTTATTCAGAGTCTTAAAAAGATTTAATATGTACATTGTTCATGTCTATTCAAATAACAAGACATCTGGAAAGAAGAAATTCAATTAGTAATCTTCAGTATATTAGGTTTTTAAAAATTTGTTACACAGGCAGAAATTTATTTAGCACACATAAAGGTATTGTCTTCTTCATATAACTAAAACAAAATGTCACATATTCTTATATTGTGATACATTGTGATATAATTTATCCTTTTATTCTTTCCATTTCATTTAAAATGGTAGCAGTTTCTTAATTGGTTTTGTGAACCAATAATGGATCATGATTCACAGTTTGATAATAATAATTTAGACTCAAAATATAGGGAAATATCTATTTAGATATGTATATGTATATGAACTAGTGTAACGTTGGTGTTTGCAGTGGCAACTACATATTGCCTTAGGTTGGCTTGGTCAGAAATAAAATTCATGAAGAGAAGATCATCTCCTTCAATGTTTATTTGACTTTAGTAATATAGGTTTTTTGTGTGTGTATATATATATATAAAGACTTTGTATACATTTATTTGTATAAATGTGGTTGTAAAGTTCTTCTGAAAGAAGTGATTAAAATATTGCCAGAATACACACACATATACACTCACACACACAAACACACACAACTTGTATAAGAAGGAGGAAAGAAAGGAACAATAATGAGAAGAACAAGGAGGGAGAAAAGAAAAATAATTTCCAATAAAAGTAGCCTTCTTAAAATGATTATCCTAGAGATATTTAGATAAAAGAATTTGTAAGCCAAATTATTAAATGTTTACAATGGAATTCCATATTTATATTTAGGGCACTTTAGGTGTGATCATATGAAATGGTGTTGTGTAGGACAGACTGTACTCCACTCATGAACCCCGGTAAAAGGCTCTTATAGGTCATATTCAGACCTATACTGCTTTCCCCAGCAAAGAACTATTTTAGCATTATCTGTAAATTTGAGTATCTGTAGGAGTTCATATCTTTGATCATGTTCCCTTCCTACACAGCTGTCTCTTCCACACCATAGCAATCACCTCTTTCCCGTGGGACACCATTACTAGGAAGGATCATGATGTATGTTTATATGCTCAGAAAAGTCCCTATTTATGTTTATTTTTATTGTAATTATTAGTAACACTTCCTTTCATAACCAAAAGTGTCACATAGTTGACAATTTTTATGTGGCACCTACCCTCTTGAAATAGGTGAAGAAACTTCCATATGATGAGCAGTTGTCTCCTGCTTTAGATAATATGTCATATTTTTAACAATGCTGCAATTACTTCTTCATTGACTCTTCGGAGTATGTGGCTGAGACTGTGTTTTAAATATGTGATTTCACAGAATGCATGAGAAGCTGAAATACATTTTTGCAATGACTTTGCCAAACCATTACTTTTTTAAACTTCTTATATAAACATTAATGCCTGCAGTGATTACTTTTAACAGTACTATTATACTATATATGTGCAATATTGTTGATTAAATAATTTTTTGGACTAGCCTTATAAATTTATCTCTTGTAACATCATTTTTCCATGGGGACATATATTATAAATTACAGATTTAGAAATATTTAGAAAATAAATTACTATAGGTTTGGAACTGCTTTCATCATCTATGATATGTATAATAAAGTTTGCAGATATAAGTACCTCAGGAGTTTTGTTAAACTTGAATATGAAGAAAACCTAAATTTTATACATGATTGTTCCAAATAAGCGACCAAAACCTCACTAAAGAGGGGTGAATTATTTTTAATCTATATTCATTTATAGATAAACCACAAAAAGTGTGTGAATTAATTCTGGGTTTTAAAATTAAGTCATACATTTTCACCAATAAAAGTGTATAATAAACAGGGGATTGTGGTCTTGTAAATCAGAGCTCAAAGATCAAGTACATATTAAAAAAATATTCACTCTCTTTTCTTAAATACTTTAAGCATATTCCCATTATTTGAATAAAGAAAACTGAGTACTCCTTAATTTACACTATGTTGGGGCCATTGGGACCTTTTCCTAAGAAGAAAGATACATTTGTTTTTACCAGGCATGGTAGCTCATACCTGTAATCCCAGCAGCATGGGAAACTGAGGCAGGAGGATCACAAGTTCAAAGCCAGCCTCAGCAACTTAGTGAGGCCCTAAGCAACTCAGTGAGATACTGTCTCTAAATTAAGAATTTAAAAAAGGGCTGGGGATGTGGCTCAGTGTTTAAGTGCTCCTGAGTTCAAACCCCAGTACCCCTACCCCCCAAAAATAATACATTTGTTTTTAGGTATTTAATTATGGTGTCATTTATAGGAAATTAAGAATTTTTCCCCATACTTACATATCTATGGTAAAGTTTAATCTATAATTGGACACTGCTGAGAGCCACAGCCAAGGGGCCCCAGCAAACTTCCAGCTGCCAGCAAACTTCCAGCTGCCGGCTGATGATTGGCTCACAGCGGCCCCAGCAACATCTAGCTGATTGGCTCCTCTGCGGTGATGCTCATTGGGCTGTTTCCCTGCCCTTTCAGACCACGGAGCTGCTCATTGGGGGACTTTTTTGGCTCCGCCCACGTGACCCAGCCAATCGGCCTCAAGAGTAGGAGGATTGTGGGAGGTGGAGAGAAGCTTGTGTGGGAGAGAGAGGCTTGTGGGAAGCCGGTGGTGGCAGTTGAGGCTCTGAGGGTTTTTCCTGAGAGGCTGTTTTGTTTGGGTGTGTGGTTCTAAAAATAAAGTTAGTTTCTTTTGACAAGTGGCTCCTGATTGTGCCCAGCCAGACTGCAGTAGGACACAATAAGAGATTTAAAACAATAACTAAAAGAAAAATAGAAACAATCATAATAGCACAATAAAAGTAGATTAAAGTTCACAAATTTTTTTGTTTCTGAAATTTCACAGTTAATATTTTTGGTGTGTAGTTGACCTAAGGTGACAAACTGCAGAAAGAAAAACTGCAGGTCAGAGGAGACCACTGTATTTGCTCCCCAAGACAGATGAGATAACAGTTAATATGCAAAGTACGAAAGGAGTCACCCTTCTTAATTAATTTGAATTCTGGATGGGAAAACACTAAATTTTGTAGTCCAAGCATAAGCCTTTATTGTTTTCATCCTCTGGAATCAATGCCCCACCTTTGGAGTCACCCTTCCTGTTTCCTGAAAGCATAGTTCATTTGAAGCTGAGTAGTGTTATTATCTTATTCCCTGCCTATAGATCTTCAGGAGTCTGACAGCCATCTTTCATTTTGTCCTTTCTGCTCTTTCAGTTCAACATAGCAGTGTTTCTGCTGATACAAAATTCTCAAGAACACTTTGGATCTTTCATGTGTTTTGAATATTCACTCTTTTCGATAAAAGCCTCCTCTAAATGTGTCTCCTAGATAATGTCATCTATATTCCTCTTTTTTGCTTAGATATCTGTTGAGGGGATTCATGAGTCAAATTCCTAATCTCCTGATCTCTTCAAATAACTCTTTGCAACTGAATATTGTGACTGTGATCTTTTGTTCTTTAAAAAGCATAAGAAAAAGTAATTATTAGCAAAAGGTTTTTCATTCATGTCTTTGGTTTCTTGCTGGGGAAACCTTTCCTGACAGTGAATCTACTAACCTAAGTGTCCTTTGAAATGTGAATATATAAGAAATCTTCGAAATCATCACGTCCTAAGAACTTATTATTTCTTCACTTAATTTATCTCATCCTTATCTTATTTTTATGTAACTAGCAAGAAGAAGCCAGGCTGAATATTCAATACTTTGTAAAGTACAGATTTAGGTTCTACTTTTCATATAGTATAACTATAAGGACATAATTTAAGCTTATGTAAATCTGTAACTGGGATCCCTTTACCCTAAATTTCCAATAATATGGTTCTCATTCTCTTCTGAACCTCATATGTTCAAATATTATTTAACAAAGGTAAAGATATTATTGAAATTCAAAAGTTGTCATTCTAAAAGTTTCTTTTTGTACTTCATGGGAAAGATTATTGCTGACTCATATGGGAATTCTATTTTTAGCTTTTTGAGCAACTCCTATACTGTTTTTCAAAATGGTTCTAATAAATTTCATATCATCATAAGTGTATAAGAGTTCCTTTTTTAGCACATCATCGCCAATATGTGTTATATTTCATTGTTTCAAAAATAGACAATCTGATGAGTATAAGATCATATCTCATTTTGGTTTTAATTTGCCTTTCTAGTAATTAGAGATGCTGAGTACTTTTTCACTTATCTCTTGGCTGTTTATATATCTTCTGTTGAGAAATGTCTATATATGTCCTTAGCCAATTTTTAATATACTTGCTTTCCAATTATTAAGTAGTTTTGTTTTTTGGGTCTCAAGCATTTTAGACATTAGCTTCTATCCAATGTATAATTTACAATTTATTTTCTCCCATTCATTAGGTTGTCTCTTTCCCACACTGATTGGTCCATTTGTCTATTTTTGGTTTTGTTTTCTGTAGCTTTTGAGGTCTTATCTAAAAATTCCTTGCCTAGATTATGTATATCATATAGATTTTCCTCTATGTTTTCTTGAAGTTTCATAGTTAGGTTACTTTGTAAATGTAAGGTCCCAAAGTAACAACACTGTTACAACAATACCATGAGATGGGTTATGACAACCTTGTAGAATATTTTTAAGACCAATTATAGAATATTTTGAAGACCAAAGCTTTATCTTTTTTTCTCAAGATTGCTTTGTCTTTTAGGTTATTTTATAGTCCCATACAAATTACAGTAGTATTTAATTTTTATTTATGTGCAGAATGTCATTGGCATTTTGATAGGGATTTCCTTGAGTCTGGAAATTGTTTTAGGGAGTATGGGCATTTTAATAATCTTAATTTTTTTATTCCATGAGCATGGAATATTTTTCCATTTTTGTATCTTATTTAATTTTTTAATCAATATTTTACAATTCATTGTAGAGATCTTTCACCTTCTTGGCTAAATTTATTCCTAGGTTATGGAGTTTTTTATACCTAATGTAAATAAGAGTCCTCAGGTGCAAAGTCTTCACAAACAATGTTTGTACTAACTGTGTTTAAGATATACTCACAAGTTCTAGGGATTAAGTTGTAGCTGCTTTGGGAGGGTAGCATTATTAAGTGTACTGTATAAAACAATGAAATATTATTCACAGTAAACTAAATGAGGCACTGACACATGTTACAACATGAAGGAACCCTGAACACATACTAAGTGAAAGGAGACAGCATAAACAGCCATATATTATATAAATCAATTACATGAAATGTCCACAATAAGCAAATCCATGGAAGTAGGAAGTAGATTAGGGTCTGTGGGATAGAGAAATGGGTGGTAATGTTCAGTGACTATAGAGTTTTGGGGGAAAGACAAAGTTGTCCTAAAAATCAGTGATGTTTGTTAAATAATTCTGCAAATATAGTTAAAACATTGAATTGAAACATTTCAAAATGGTAAATTCTATAACATGCAAATTTATTTCCAAACAGTTGTTATAAATATCTGAATATATTTTTAAATACCATGTCACCATGTTTACTCTTACATTTATTGAAATATGGCCAAAATTCTAAGTAAATGCTATAAAACGACAGAAAATACTGAAACTCACTGTCATGTAAAATTCTAAATCTCAAACAATAATAAAGTAGACTATTTGTTTGGCAAAAATTCTCATTATCAAATGTTACACTGAATAATACTGGAAAAATGTATATTTGTGCTAGGAGCAAGGTAAGAATAATCTTTAAAATCCAGAAACATAGTTTGTAGAGACTGTAAGAAGAATATAAGTAGAAGCAAGCATCTTTCTGTGGGAACATCTATAGATTCTTGCTAGTCAAAAGTCTGGATTTTAATAGTCCATGAATATAACAGACATAAAAAAGCTTTGTGCAGTGCAAGCAAGGATTAAGATCAGGTAGAAGACATCAATATAAAACTGCAACTCCTGAAGGGTGTGCCCTCAACAGATAGTCTAGTCCACAGAGGTATGCTTAAAGGAGTGTTTAAATAGCAATTTAAATAGGCTAAAGGAAAAACCCATGACTGGAATATAGAAAAATACTCACAATGTAATAAAAAGATGTAAAAAATATAAAAGAAGCATTGAGAAATCAAAATTTGAATTTGGAATGCCACCTTAGTAAAGTCACCATCCACATTTCTTGGATCCAGGTACTGAACGTAAAGTTCTAAACTATGATGAGGACAAGAGATTTATAACTCCAGGTGCTGCAGACTTGAGCTTTGTTTCTAAGTTGGGATGTCTGCCTTTGTCTGGGGCTGCTGTAAACCTGTCCAATTCTTGCATCCAGTATTAGGAAGACACAGATGTAGTCCATGCTTTCCATAATAAAGTGAATATTGGTTGCTGATACTTTTCCAGTTCCTGGAACCAAGGCATTTGTGAGATAAGCTAGAGTTCCCACATGGGGTTCCTGAGATGTTTCTGGACCTTTCTAATGAATTCTCTTATTGGTACTTAAAGTAGTCTGATTAGGATTCTTTCACATAAAATCAAAAGAGTCTTGACTAGGATGAATTTTGAGGCTTAATGCTGCTCTGACTGAGCCTCCATTTTATTTACTTTTTTCCCCCTCCTTTTGCAATGGCTACATACTTTTCTAAACATTTAATTCTTCAAATTTGTTATAATTCACAAGAACTGTTTTAAAATTGGATGGAATCATTTAGATTACTTTTTACTTCAATTCTTCAAATTCCAGTTCCATTATTTACTGAAGTTCTGCCTTTGGGGAAAATTCTTTACTCCTTCTGCAGCTTTTGTTTTGTTTTGTTTTAATAAAATGAGATGACTTGCAATTGTGCATTCTAAAGTCTATTACAACTTAGAGTCTGTGACATCTATATCTATTAGTGAAAATGCAATCAGAGAGGCATTTAATTAGCTCTTGCAAAATCTAGGTAAAATCTAATAAGGAATTGTGGTATGGTCATGGTATCAGGAATAGAGATGTAGAGTATGATACAAAGTACAGTATAAATATCCATGTACTTTGATTATTTCAACATCATACAAAATTAAGAAAGACAATTGGACATGTATTTATACTTATTTAGAAGAGGTAATTATATTCCAAATAATTTTTGAATTTGTAAATATTTTCAGTAAATATTTTTTCTTGATGTATCCCAATAGGAGGTGATTATACACATTCTTGAAAAGCTCTAATGTCATGGTCAAAGTGCCTGATACACTATTTCTCAAAATGAGAATAGTGGACTTTTAGTATCACAATTCACCTGTAGTACTTTAAATAATTTATATTAGTTCTGAATCTTGTTCTATATTGAGTCTGTATTTCTGGAAGTGAATGTTTAGACTCCATTTTTTTTTTTTTTTTTACCAAGAGCCCCTGGTAATTTCTATGCCCATAAAAGTTTGAGAAGTACCAGTATGTATTCAAATAAATGGATTCCCACTAATTAACTGAGAAATATTGTACAATTCCATGTTTTCTCAGCAACAAAAAGATAATCTCAAGTAAATCACTTAGTATGATTCAATGACTTATTTACATGTAATAGAGTAGCTACCATCAATTATGAAATATTATTGCAATGAGAAGTTTGTAACAGTAGTTAATAGACAAGCTCAATTAGTAGGAAAGTACAAACAGGTGGTAGCTCAGTACAACAGTAATAAATATTCCAGTCAAAATATTAGCATAACTCTAAAATGAATGTAATACTTATTGTTTCCAAAGCCAAATGGTCTTTAGCATGTGGTCAAGTTTTCAATGAAAACTCAGTCAATAATTGCATAGACTTCTGGAGCAGCCAGTCCATAGTGGTAGAAATAACCAAGCATGAATTTCTCAATTCATGTTGTTACCTTGAAGTCTATTCCCTTTCTCCTTACTAAAAGAATTCTAGGTTTATTTGATAGGGCAAATTACCCAGCTAAGACCTATATTCCCCAGCTTACCCTACAGATAGAATGGTAGTTATAACAAAGGTGACATCAGGAAAACTTGATGTGATACATTTTCCTCCTCATTATTTCCTTTGTCTTCCTGCCTGGAACATGAACTGGGGCCAGACTACTAGCATATATTTCATGAGTAATAAACAACAATAAGGATAACATCAACCACAAATAACGGTAGTTGATAGAAAACTAGAATGAGTTTAATGTCAACAATGTGCTTGCTAGTCCTGATGGCTGTCTAGAATTCCTGGTGAGAAAAATAACTTCATTTTTTATTAAATCGCTATATTTGGATAATTATTTATTGTGCTTGAATAAATTTTATAATTGATAATTTGGAAACTTAATAATAGACTTTGTAATGATGACAAAGTTTTCTTTAATAGTTCACCAGCAGTACATGTGAAAGAAATAACTACAGAGCATGGTGAAACACGCCTTTGGTTTTGTGGATAGTATAATGGACTTTCTTTGTCTCAACCTAATACCTATGGAAGAAAACAATAAAATTATAATGTGACAATACTTAAGAATGAATCAGCCACTGTGAATTATTAACTTCTTACATTTTTCCTTTCTATGTAAGATCAACCCCATTCCAGAGTGTGAAAGAGTTTACCTGTCACTCAAAAAATATAAGAAAAAGCTCTGGAAAACTAAAATCTCAAAAAATTGTAAGATTTCATTGTTTATGAAAATGATGTTAGAAAACTATAAAAATAAGACACATGACAAAAAGTGAATTTAATAATTTCTTTTCTTTTTTTTAAAGAGTGAGAGAGTGAGAGAGAGAGAGAGAATTTTTTTTAATATTTATTTTTCAGTTTTCAGCGGACACAACATCTTTGTATGTGGTGCTGAGGATCGAACCCAGCCGCACGCATGCCAGGCGAGCGCGCTACCACTTGAGCCACATCCTTGGCCCCAAATAATTTCTTATTCTATAATCTTTATTTTATAAAATATATTATGAAATATATTAGTACTTCTTTAATTCTTTTGTTTTTTTTTTCATAAAATTACAAGAATGGGCTAATTAAAATTTTATAGATGACAAAAGAAAACTTTTATAATATTTATGTTAAAATGATGATCTGAATTTTTGTGTTTTCTTCTTTCTAAAACTTACTATTTACCTAACCAAAAAGTTACTAGGGTACCCCTATCACATGTCAGATATTTCATACACTATCTCTTGCGTTAACAATTATGCAACATAAGCATCAGCATATTCACTTATTTAGGAGAGCTTGAAAGAGATTTAATAACTTTGAATTTGTTTTTTGTTTTATCATACTAGACCACATTAAAACTTCAACTGATTCTGACTTCTCTCTTTTCTAAGTTGTTATAGTTTCTCTGTATACTCAATCAGTTAAAAAGAACACAGGAAGTATTTTTTTTAAAAAAGTGTTGAGAAATAAAGAGAATTTTTTTATAGTTTGATTTTTAAAAAACACAATTATTTTTCCACAAACTCTTAAAAACTGTTTTTGTTGTTTTTTTTTTTTTTTAACTTAAAGAGATAGTAGAGAATTGGTATTATCCTTCCTTATATATGTGGAAGAATTCTCCGTGAAGTTATCTGGGCCTGGTGCTTCACTTTTAGGAAGGTTATCATGGATTGAATTTATTTTATACAAATATTTATTCCAATTATTTTTCTTTGAATGACTTTGTGCTGTAGCTTTTGTCTCAAGAATTATTATTCATGTGTTATCAAATGTGCAAATATAGAGTTATTTATAATATCTCTTTATTATTCTTATTATGTACACAGGATCACTAGACAATGGCCTTTCATTTCTGATTTTAGTAATTTATGCCTTCTCTTTTTATGGTTAACCTGCCTAGATTTTATCAAATATATTGAACTTCTGGTTTGATTGTCCCTTTTGCTTTCCCTTATGGTATTTAATTAATCTCTGATCTAATTTTTATTATTATTATTATTTTAAACTTTCTTTAGGTTTATATTGCTCTTCTTTCTCTAGATTTTTTCAATACTGTGGAGTAAACCCAGGGCCACTGAGTCACATTCCCAACCCTTTTTATTTTTTATTTTGAGTCAGGGTTTTGTTAAGTTGTTGGGGCTGATTTTGCATTTCCATCCTACTGCCTTAGCCTCCTGAGCTGCTGGGATTATAGGGGTGAGCCACCAACTCCAGCTCTAGCTTTCTCTTGATTCATGCTAGAATGGTGGACTTTTTTTTTTCTTTCCTTTAATTTTGTTTGGTCCTTCATTTTTAAGGTAGATTTATTAAAGATACTATATAAGTGTGTCTAATTTACTGTTCATTCTATGACTTTTTGTCTTTTAATTGATATAGTAGCCTAATTATGTTTAAAGTAATGTGGTTGAATTGATATCATATTTGTAACTGTTTCCTACTCACTGAACCTGTTTTTTTTTATTCCACTCTTTCTTCCTTCAGATTTAATTGGGAGTTTTATGAGATTCAATTTCTGTCCTGTCCTTTTTTTAAAAAAATAAATTGCTATAAAAAATACGCTTAAAAATCAGGGCTGCCTTGAAAAGTCAAAACAAACACTTCTCACTGAATAGATTTACAAGAAATGAAGAAAATGGTAAATTTTATTTGATTTGAGTCCAATAAGGCTGAATAAATATTAGATAAAAATTTATGACGTATATGGAAATCTGGAGAAAATGAATTTTTGCATAACAGATAAAAACAAAAATGAAAAATAGCTGAAATATAATCTATAATAGAGGAAATTAACAACATTGAATATAACACATGGACTTTCTGAGAAAGATAATAGGTATAAGGAAGGAGAAAGAACATAAAACAGGGAAAAAAGAAAAAAATGCACATACAAAAACTCAAACACAAATGAAATAACAAAAAAAATCAGTAAAATGATTTTATTCTTTCCAACTTTGGATATTTGCTGTTGAATTACCTGATTGATAGTACTCATAAAGATCTTTAGAGTAATGTAAAAGAACTAATAATAAAACATAACTGGGTTTTCAAAGAACTTTTTAACGTAAAGAAATATCATACCCTCAAAGTAAAAGTAATTGTACTTCCTACAGGTAAAAAGAAGAATGTGACTGGCGTCAGACCCTTACTTACCTTTTACTTCAGAACTTGAGAAGGGATGATTGCAGAATTTTAAGAGGAAAAGTGAATACTCCTGTGATACATGAGAAAAAGAAGACATGAAATACTTAGCAGGGACTGGGGCTGGGACTGGGACTGGGGCTCAGTGGTGGAGTGTTCGAATAGCATGTGTGAGGCACTAGGTTTAATCCTCAGCACCACATTAAAACATAAATAAAATAAATGCATTGCATTTATTTGCAAATAAAAAATCCCTTTTTTGTAAAAAAGAAAATACTTAGCAGAGTCACCTAATTAACTCTTCAGTATATGATTTAGAAAATACTTCAGTGGAGAAGTATTAAAATTAACATTAAAAATCAACAACTCCAGAAGGAGAAAATTTTGGAATGAAACAATAGGCATAGAGCAATGAAGTGTCAAACAGTAATAAGGAAAAGAAATGTTAGGGAACACCTGCTTCACATTAGCAACAACAGTAGGCATCTTTATGTGCACTAACTCATTGAAGCCTGTAAAACCCTATGAGGTAGTTATTAATACTACCATCATTAACAGTCCAGGGATGTAAGTACAGAAAGGTAAAATATCTGATCCATAACTACCTGCTTCATATTATGTCAAATTTGACTACTGTGTGGAAATAAAATTCATTTTTGTTATGTTTCTGTATTATATGTCTACCTATCGTCTACTGAACACCCCCCATCAAATTATCAGTTTTTCTATATTTTTCAATGAAGAAAGAAGCTTGGGAATACAAATTTTAAGATGTTTTATGGGGTATTCTTTTTTAATTCTAATTAGTTATACATGATAGTAGAATGCACTTTGACCTATCATGCATAAATGGAGTATAACTTCTCATTCTCCTGGTTGTACACCATGTAGAATTAAACCTGTTTTGTAGTCATATGCACACAGGGTAGTAGAATGAATTGGACATTATTAGCCTATCCTTCCTGTCCCCAAACCCCTCCCCTCCCTTCACTGTCCTCTGACTAATCCAAAGTACCTCTATTCTCCCCTAGCAACTCCGTATTTTTTATGAATTAGCATCCACATATCAAAGAAAACATTTGGCTTTTGGTTTGGGGAGATTGGTTTATTTCACTTAGCGTGATATTCTCCAGATTCATCCATTTACTGGCAAATGCCATCATTTCATTCTTCTTTAAAGCTGCGTAATATTCTACTCTGTCAATGTACCATATTTTCTTTATCCATTCATCTGTTGGAGGGCACCTAAGTTGGTTCCATAGCATGCTATTGTGAATTGAGCTGCTTCAGTGGCAAAATTAATATTGTCAAAATGGCCATACTACCAAAAGCATTATACAGATTTAATACAATTTCTATTGAAATCCCAATGACATTTTTTCATTTAAAAAAAAAAACCCAATAATGAAAAACCAATAATGAAATTTATTTGGAAAAATGAAAGACCTAGAATAGCTAAAGCAATTCTTTGTAAGAAGAGTGAAGCAGGAGGCATCACAATTACATGATATTCTGATGAATAGTCCTGTTACCAGACTTTTGAGAAATATTCTTTCATTTTCCTTCTCAAGGCAATCCCATGACTTCTGTTATTTATACACCAGTAAATTCATGAGATATCACCATAGCAAGAGTTAACTTCTGTTTTATCTGTATAATGTGATTGCTCCCTCAGCAAATTACAAATTCATAGTGACATTTCACAGGACTCTTAAAGTCACTATACCAAAACAGATCATGCTATCTCCCCACCTCTAAACACAAAACTTCTCTAAGTGTTCCCTCAACTCAGACAATGGCATCACCATTTGCCCATTCAAACTTATCAGAGATTTAAGAAATTTCACCTAGAGAGATCTGGTGTAGTTGTGATATACATAAATCTTAGCAAAATAATTAGGACTTTTCATCAGTGGTTTGCATTCATATTTCTTGAGTCTGTCATATTGCATTTTAAGTTTTATAGAATAAGATTTAACTTTGAGAAAGAATGTTAAAATATTTGCCATTTTAAAACTCAGTGAGTAATTTGAAAGTCTTACCAATAATTATAAGATTACCATAGGCTTTTGGTTCACATATGTTCCCAATTTTCTGAGATTTAAGAAATTATCACAAAGGAGTATTCATTTTATGGAATCATTTTTCAGCTTCCATGTCTTCAATTCCATTTTTCTCCTTTAATATGTTAATGTGGTAAATTTGAACTGTCATTGCATTCTTGGATAAATTTGATTTATCCTGCTGCAAAATTCTTGGACCAAATACAAAATGAACAACCAAAATTTTGTAAAAGTTGGCATAAAAAAGAAAACTTTGGATGTCTATTCACATGCCTCCCCCACCACACACACACGTAACAGCAACAGATCTAAGGCTTGTCCCAACATCTCCATAGCAATGTTTATTATTAGAAAGAAATGGAACAATATCTACAAGTTTTAAAGAAAGTGAAGTGTGTCCAAATAACCTTAATATTGCCAAATAGTCCTTGTTGTTCATGTACAAAAAGCAACATGGATTCTCAAGCATGCAAGATCTCTGGTAATATAGTACCTACCAAAACAAACCAACCAAAGGAACAAAAGGCTTAAAATCTTTATTATTTAAAAAGGCTACTTAAAAAAAAATCAAAATAAAAGGATGGAAAGGTCATTGTATAAATTAATAGCAAGCAATTAATCTATTTAAATATATATAAAGCTAAATAAATAACATGTTAATTTTGAAGTAGAAGACATGAATGTTCTAAGTGTTTTAGGAAAACAGTTTTAAAACTAAGAAAGCCTTTTTAAACTTATCAAAATATGTAGTGTTATTTTGATATTTTGGATGATAAGTTTGAAGACAGGAGTGTTAGAGAAATAGAAATATGTTATTTCTCTGATAGAGACAAATTAATAGATATGCTTTTCATGTATAAGAGAATTTGAGAAATACTATTTTCATTATTAAGTTTATAAAGATATGCTCTGGAAGAATGAAGAATCATATTTTCAGATAATCAAAATTACTGAAAGGAAAGAAAAGAATAGAGCAAAGAGAAAATAAATATTAATGAAGCATTAAAAACTAATATGACTTAGTGTAGCATGATTTTCAAATGTCATAAACAATTAGAATCCCATTAGATGATATTTGTAAAAAATACACCTAAATCAAAGTGATTTAGGATGGCTTAAAATAAAAAGTGATAATATGACTAATAAGGGGATAAGGTTGTATTTAAGCAAAAACATAACAAAGACAATGGCTATTATAATAACAACCATATTTTCTATAAATTAAACTATAAATCTGTTTGGGCTACATAATATTAGTATAAAAATTCATAAACTCAAGTTCAAAACTAAGGAAAAATTGACACAAACAATCTTTCAAAATATTGGAGACTTTCGTAAAGTATAGCTTGTCTATATAATAAAATATGACTACGTGTTGATTATATTTGTAAAACATTTTAATGACAAGTAAAAACGTTTTTCATGTGTTAGATACAGCCCTCAAAAATGAGTAAAAATTTGTGCATAAAATATAATTTCAACAAAGACAAATTTCAGATTATGAGTCGTGGAATTTAACTAGATGATTTGGACTGAAAGAGTTTTGTCTTTCTGTTTTATTTATTAATTTTTAAAAATTATTCCACTATGGTTATACATAATAGCTGGGTTTATTTTGACATAATTATACAAGCATGGAATAAAATTTTCTCCAAATCCATCCCCAGTTTCCCCTTCCCTTTCCACTTTCCTCCCCATTCCCTGTCCTCTATTCTTCTACTGGTCTCTATTCTATTTATGATTTACTTAGTTTTTAAATAAGTACATTAGATATAAAGATGAAATTCACTACAGTTTTTTGAGTGTAGAATTTAATTTCTGTGACTAAAGCCATAAAAAGTGAATACTACTCATTATATTTTCAAAATACCAAGGACACTAACCAATCACAACAGATATTCCACCTTATCAAAACTGAAATTAGTCCTAAAGAAAAGGTATAGTTAAACCAGTACATAGAAATATGAATGCATGCTTTGAGGAACTGTACTTGTTGAATAACTTGTCAGAATAAACCAACTAAAAATAGACTATTATTTTAGTAGAATCATCTATTTAATTTTGGAAATATGATTTAAAAATAACTTCTGATTTTCATATACTTTTAAAGTCACAATAATGTTACAAGAATAATAATAAGTAAATATCACTTTCTCAAATGTCTGAATATAATGTTCTCATTGCTTTATAATTCTCTTAATTTTTTGTATATATATATATATATATATATATATGTGTGTGTGTGTGTGTGTGTGTGTGTGTGAGAGAGAGAGAGAGAGAGAGAGAGAGAGAAAGATTTTTCTTAATCATTTAAGTACAAATTGCAGACCTTATTCTCATTTACTTCTGAATCCATCAGAGGTTTTACTAAGAATATTCTTTTTCAGAACAAAGTGAAACTACTAAAATCAGGAAATTTAACACTGATACATTCTATTATCTCATGTATAGTCTGTCTAAAATGTAATGTGATCAAGAAACCAAAATATATACACAAAACAAGAATCAGAAGCAGTAGTAACCACAGTGGAAGACTTCCACCTCATACCCAACCTCTCTCAAGAGGAAATCAATTATGTAATTTCTGGTTTATCTTTCTATGTTTCTTTTTGCAAAAATAAGCATGTTTAGATACATCTTACTTCCCCCTTTCCTGTCTCCAAATAGAGCTACTTATTTGTATTATTTTACCTTTTGATTTTTTTCCGTCACTTAAAAATCACTACATATTAGTTTATAGAGATACCTCATTTCCTTTTACAGCTGCACAGTATTGCTTTGTGTGCATATGTGAAAGTTTATTCAGTCATTCTCTTATGTATGGGCATTTAGTTATTGCCAGTGTTTTAACTTTATGGATGATTTCAATATAATCTGATATTTGATCAATTTTGTGATACTTCTATGTGCCTCTGAGCAAAATATATGTTCTCTATTATCAGAATATATTTTTCATAGTATGTAACTTATGTTTTGTCTTTCAGGATTCTTTTGCTTCTTTAACCCTTCACCAATTTATATAAGATCTGCCTTATTGAGTATATTTCTCTGTCTCTCTATGTGTATGCATGCATGTGTGTGTGTATGTGTGTGTTTTCGGAATCTTGCTTCTTTTGTCTTTTATCACCTAGACACTCCCACTGTTTTACCCTCTCCTCCTTCAGAAGCACTACATTTTCAAGATGAACATTTTTTTTTTAGTTCACTTCAAGTGTAGATCCCTATCTTATAGAATGTAATCTGATCTGCAAGGATTCTTCATTGTGTGTGTGTGTGTATGTGTGTGCGTGTGTACGTGAGCAAGTGCACATGCACATAGAGTGAATTCTTTCTTTTGGGTGACTGTAGTTCTCTCTTCCACATGTACTTCCCGGACTCACCTAATCCTCCATAAAGGCTTAGAGCAGGAGATCTAGAAATAGCTCTAATGGAAATTGATGTTTGCTTTCCTATGTAGAAGAAATTGGAAGCTTGTTTTTCTGTCTGCTGTTTATACTCAAGGCATGATATTTGGAAAGTATATGAATAGACTGAGTTACGCAGCTGCTATTTCCTCAGCTAACTGCTAATTAAAATTTAAAGGGCTATTACAAAAAAAAAAAAGACTTTACTTTTGGCAACATTGTTACTTAGACTTTTTCCATGATTTGACCTTAAAAACAACTGAGCCACCTTTCTATTTATGAAAATAATAAATCAGTTTGTTTTCTAGAAGGAAATATGACTTTCTACTATTTAAGAAAAGATGCATACAGATCATTTGAAAGAACAAAAAGAAATTGGATTCAGAGGAGTCAAGAACATTATTTTATTACTCTGGATTAATTATTATCTGATTGGTAAGTCAGAAATTTTTGTGGAACTTAGACTTTCAGATTACTGATATGATTCAAGGTCCAAGCACTATTTACAAGAAATTTATATTGACTTCAGTTGGATTCATAACATGCTCCTTTCCACAAAAGCTGAAGGAAAAGAGGTAAAAGCACAGATTAATCTTGTTTTCCTTGGCAAAGTGTTCTTTGAGTTAATAAAGAGTTCAATAGTGATTAATAAAGGGATAGCTTTCTAAAAAGTTTCCTTGAAATTCATGCAAAACCTTATCCTGAGTAATTCAGACATGTAATTATTGATATTATCTGTATGTTTTCATGGCCATAGAATTAATAAGATTAAGCAGGTTTATCCAGATAGTCATATAGTTATAGCAGACTTTGAATGAATATGTTGGGAAAAAAATGTCTTTGTCTGTTGCCTCTATCAGTAGACACTGTTATTAGATTGCTCATTTCTCCTTACAGATTTTTCAACTTTAAAGAGCTTCACAAGTTATCACACCTGGCTTTTAAGGCTCCTTTTTTTTTTTCTGAATAGCATCATGACAGTTAATCCTATCAAACAACCACGTGTAAAGGGAATGGGAAGACAAAAATCAGACTATTAGACAGTTTATTTAAACAGGCTAAGTGATCCAAAGGAGATTACATCAAAGAATCATAACAGAATGAAACTATGTGAATGTTTAATATAAATAAATCCTGAAATACTTCAATTGGAAAATTCAATTGTCCCTAAGAAGGATAAGGAAATGTTTTTAGAGTATAAGAACTACAATTTCCATGCATATGAATGTATTTGTAAACACTATCTAAACAATATCATTTTGAGGGTGGCAAGATTTACTTCCACAAATTTTTTATTCCATGTTCATGAAATTTTTATTCACTCAAGCTCCCCTGCATCATTGCACCACTGACTCTAAAAATTAAACAAAGGATTGAAAAAACAGAGGTTTTCTTTGCACAAATATATAAATAGATTGGACTTTGGGAATCACCAGTTTGTGTGTGTATTTGTCAAGCTCCTACTGGAAAACAAAGGACACTCCCAGGTGCTTCAGAAGGTTTTAATGAAATCCCAATTTATAAAGCTGTTGCAAGTATTTTGAGAAGCCAACAAGCGATACTTAAGTACCCAGAGTCTAGTAACATCCATTGTCATCTCTGAGCTGTGACTACACAGTGAGAAATCACAGTTATTAGAGTCCCTAAAAGGCCATTAGCACAGGCAAGGGCCCACCAGACAGGAGTTGTGGCCTTCAAAAGAGGAATGTGGCTACTGTCAAATCATTGTGTTGGCAGGGAGGAGGCCAGAGAAACAAAGATTCCCTAACATAGTCTCCCTTCCCTCCTCATTTGCTTGCAGGTATGTACCCTTGTCCAACAAGGACCTATAAGTAGGGGAGCAGACTCATGCCTTCTATTATCAACCTACTTAGAGATTGGCAAGAAATAAATCTAGAAATGCAAAATGGAGAATATACAGCATAGTAGGAAATGAGATGAAAGCTTCTTTCAAGGCTTTTTTCCCCCCAGAAATGTTATGTTATGAATTTTTAAAGTATACACTTTGTATCAAACAGACATTGTTTTGAATCCCAGCTCTTTCCTAAAAGCTGTGAGATCTTGAAGATGTTACTATAATGTTGCCGAACTGAAGCTTAGTCATCATCCAGAGGTAGAGAATAATGCCTAGATAATAGAATGCTAAATTGGCACTCTTTCCCTCTCTATTTTATTCAAAGCCCCAAAGGCTAAAATGAAACATTAAATGCCAGCTCTCCCCATGTCCTCAAGAAAGGCATGACCACACACAACTCCCAAAGGAAATTGGTGAAAACTGATTTTGTGACTTCAACTCTTGATTAACCCTGAGAAATTAATGACTAAGAGTTCTCTGGAGAGAGATGTTGCTGTTCTGTACATCCTTACCCTCTACTAAGTGGGATGGACAGAGATAGGCTTTCCTTCCTTCACAACAGGTGAGGGAGTTTGAAAGGAGCTCCACTTTAGCCTGACATATACCTGCAGAAAGCACAAGACCTAACATAATAAATTATGACCTGGTCATTATGAAAGCAGACAGAGGAACAGAACACTTGGAGAGACTTGAACTTTCACTGACAGTAAGAAAATAATGCATGTGTACTTCTTAGCACCAGATGTGGGTTACAAAGGAAGATACCGTCTGTGGATGTTTTAAATGCCACAGAATGTAGCAGTAATGCCGATTCCAACAATTCGGTGAAGGACTGAAATAGCCAGCTGCAGAAAGGCAATGCCTCTATCACAAGAGTGCAATTGAAGCTTTCCAGAAGAGAAATCTGAGAAACCCATAAATGAACCTCATAAAAGAAAAGTTTATTTCAAACGCCCTCCAAACTCAGGGAGTATCAATGTCAGGTAACAATCACACTACTCAAATAATATCTTACTAATAGCTATGAGATCTTGAAGATGTTACTTTGATGTTGCTAAACTGAAGCTTAATGATCATCAAGAGGTAGAGAATATTGCCTAGATAAAAACAGAGAAATAATAATAATATAATGCCTAGATAAAAAACAAACAGAGAAATTGGAATACAAAATTCAATTTTTTCTAAATTTATTGAAACTAGGAATATGCTACCATAAAGTTGGTAAATCCTGAATGGCTTTTGGTTTATTCACTGTCCTGAGTTCAATAAATTGGAAGCCACTGACAACAGTTACTTCATTTCTGGTCTACTCTGCTACTGACACTGCTGTTGATTCTTTGTGTCTACTAGTATGATGACAGGTCATCCCTCTGACATAAACACTTAGAGTGCAACAAATCTTCAGTGACTGACACTTGAGTAGATACTTTGAACTTCGCTTATCATTAAATGTCACCTGGGCTTGTTACTGAAGCCCAAGGGATTCAGGACTCTCAGAGTGACATCTTTCAGTATCAATAAACCCTTCAATACTCTGCTTGATTGCTCTATTTTTTGATATTTTGCTAAAATGATTTTAGGATATGTTCACATCTAAAATCACTGAATGACTATTCTCCCTGTATTTTCATAGGTTAAAAAAGAAATACATGAGTTTTTAAATTATATGTATGAAAGAAGGATGTAACATGATAGGTACAAGGGCTTCTATTTTCATTATAGCAATTGTATTTTAATTTATATTTTTGATAAGAAACTATCATTGATCATCTTACTGATCTCTGCCTTGTCAGTAAGTCCCTGGAAAATGGAGTTGTTCCACTCTGCAATTCTGCCTCTGCTCACCCCCTGGCATTCTGGACGTCCCTCAGCACAGGTAATTAAGTTATAATGGCACCTCATGGGAGACAGTCACATAGCTATTAGAGATATATGTTAAGGAAGTATTTGATAAAAGGAAGCTCTCATGGCTGAGATTTTTAGAATTCCACTTATATAGATTCAACATCTGAATTAGACATGTCATTAGATTTGAGATCCTTGTTATTACTCTATTAAACCAAAGGTCAATGAAATAAAGGTTAACTTAGTTAGCAAATAGATTATTCCAATCATACCAATAGCTCTTTGTTGTAATTAACCAAGAAGCAAATGGAATGAAGAGCAAATTTCAAAAAGTTTAGAATTAGAAATACAGACCTAGCTTCAAATCCTAATGCATTAGGAGTGCAAGTGTCTACTATTGATAATAATGGCACATATTATGCAGTCATAGATTAATAAAGTGAATTCAAAAAGTGAACATAACTGATACTGAAAACACAGTTTCTTGAGGTTACTTGAATTTGAAGGAAAAGGAATGTTCACCAGATTTTGTTTACAGAGATGACCTAGAAAACACCTCTCACCCTGAAAACTGTTCAATTTTACCTTGCCATTGTCTGTCAAGAAGCCCAATCTAATTTCCTTCACTTCAACTTTGGCTATCTTAGTGACTTGGATGAACTGAAGTGGGAATAATGTTTAGGATTTTTGGAAACACCCCTTCTAGAGCACTCGATCAGAACTCAACTCTCTTAGGTAAAAAGCCTAAGCCACATGGACTTGCAGCAATACTTCAGTCGACAGCCATAGCAGAGCTCCCCACCTGCACTTCTGCATTGATTGCCTGTGCCATGAGTACATTTACCTGTGTCCCTCATGCAAGCCATCAAATAACTGTGACCCAAACAATATATTACTGCAACTACATGAGAAACCCCAGAAAAGAACCACATAACAAATTCTATTCAACCCAAAGAAGCATAAGACCCCCCCCCCAAAAAAAAAGTAGTATTTTAAGTCACTAAATTTTGGAGTGGTTTGATATGCAGCAATAAATAACTGAAAACTGTGGTTAGGGAATTGATGAGATTTTTTTTTTCTTGTTTTCTTTGTTGTTTTATCCAATTTGCACCATGGTGATATTGCCATCATCTTAATAGCATCAGAATAATCTATTTTCAATGTTCTAGTTGGGATTCATGTATTCCAGAAGGCATTAACTTTTTTTGCTTTTATCTTTCTATTTGAATTGGTTCTTGGCTCTCTGGAATTGGTGCTTTTATCTAATTAAAGGAAAAAAAATGACAAAAATGGCATAAGGAGTTCATGGCATGAAGTGACAGAAGAGTTACTTATTTCTTTGGAAACCTGTACATACAGAAGTTGAGTACATGCAGAAGCTGAGACTTTATGTGGGTACTTTCTACCTTAGAACAGTTTGGTCAGACTAAGGAGTACATGGTGTAGTTGGTTAGTTTCGACTATGCCTATGAAAGATCATGAGGAACTCAAGGATTCAAATGCCCAGTTCTAGCTCTACACAAATGATATGAAAGCCTCTCTGACTTCCCTGAGTCATAAGCTTTGAGCATGGAGAAGTGGCCAAAGTTACTATGAACACTAGCTCTTCTACGTTCTCATACACAGCCCACATTTATGCATTTGTGGAGGAGGGTTCCATACAGTCAGTTCACCAAGGAAGAAACATTCAGGTCAGCTTCATGTGTTCTCTGCACACAAGGGGGCACTATATACAAAAGTGAACACCTGTACCCCTACAGTATCACTCCAGGGCAGCACTGAAAGGCAATGGTAAAGGGAAATCCTCCTAATAGGCAGAACTTCAAGTAGCTGAGCATTTTATATAAAGGGACAGGTGGTCAAAAGTATGAGTTTATATAGATTTATGCACTTAATCTGTCTGGGATGCTATAACCAAAGATAGGAAACTGGAGAGCTTATAAACAGAAATTAAGTTTTCACAGTTCTGGAGGCTGTTGAGGCCAAGATTAAGGAGCTGGTAGATTTGGTGTCTGGTCAGGAGCTGCTCAAATAGCACATTCTTGCTATGTGAGAAGGGATAAATGCTCTATTGACACTGTTAATAAGGGCACTCATCCCATTGATGAGAGCTTCACCTCATGACCTAATCACCCACCCAAAGGTCACCCCTAATACCTTCCCTTTGAGGGTTATGATTTCAACACATAAATTGAAAAGGGGGCAACACATAAATTGAAAATATTCAGTCTATAGGATGAATTATTGCCAATGGTCTGCTTGGATGATCAGGGACTTGAAAGAAATACAATTGGAGAAATTGGTGACAAGGAATTCTGGGAAACAGTTATGTAGACACGTAAATAGATCTCTCCAAATGACAAAACTGTGAAGATATTTATGTCCCAGGTGAATATTTACCACAGGATGACTTCAGTAGAGAAGGATTCAATACTCAAGAGGATGGGATATCCACAAAACAGCTATGAGTGAGACCCTTTCCTCAGCCACTCCCATCATTGCCCAATGGGCTCATACCCAAGGTGGTCATGTGGAAGGGATGGAAGCCACTCACAGGCTCAGCAATAACAACTTGCTCTCAACAAGGACAATCTGACCACAACCATTTCTGAGTGCCAAACTGCCAGAAGTAGACACCAACAGTGAACCTCTGACATGGCACCAATTCTAATGGTGATTACCAACTATCTAGTAGCTGGTTGATTACAGTGATCCTCTTCCATCTTGGAAAATCAAGTACTTTGTTTATTGAAATAAGCGTTTACTCAAAATATGAATCTTCTTTCCATGACAAAATACCATCATGGACTTACAGAATGCTCTATATACTGTCATATATTTTGTATCTCTGGTTAAATCCTCACTGATAACACTACATAATTTTTATTTCCCCTTAGTGTGTATATACACATGCATGCAGAGATAGTATTTCATACTATTTGGAACACAAGTAAATCCTCGATTCTTCAATTATCAAATTCAAATTAAATGCATCTCCCACCAATGTCAACTGAATCAAGTTGGATTTGTTGTGCTTCTTCACCCAGTACTTTCTCACCCAAGAACTACATGAAGTAACTTCAAAAGAAGGTCCATGTACTTTCAGTTTTCATGCACGAAAAGTCTTCTTGTACATTTTATTTCACTGCTTTCTGCTGCCACATAGTACTCCTCTTATACAACTTATAATGAGCTGATATATGCTCCCCATTGCCCTTCACATGTTGAAATCCTAACTCCTAGAACTTCAGTATATGACCTTATTAGAATATGGTGTCACTGCAGATGTAACTGGTTAAGACTGGATCTTTCAAAAAGCCGAATTTCAACACATTCATTGAGAGAACACCACACAAAAATGAAGACAAAGATCAAGGTGATGTATTTTTAAGTCAAAGAACACCAAAAATTTCATGAAACTATATGAAGCCAGGTGAGAGGCATGGAAGAACAGATCCCCTGACATTAATGGAAGGAACTACCCCATTACTGCACATTACAACCTCAATCTTGTATTTCTTACCTTCAGAATTCTGGGACAAAATTTTGTTGTTTAACCCAACTAATTTGTTGTACTTTGTTAAAGCAACCCCTAGAAAACTAATACAGGCCTGAATAAGGGGGAGGATGTGACCTATACTTTAGTGCTCAGCCTAACAAAGTCATGAATGAACCCATGGACACTGCTGTTATTCAATATTTGGTGTTTAGAGGTTGTAAACTAGAGACTACCTCTCTAAATATCCACTCTGAAGACTGACAAAACTCAGACCTGAAGAAACAGACCTCCTCCACATTCTTTGCCTACATCTTTGTAAAAAACAAACAAACAAACAAACAAAACTGTCTAAATACTCTGAAAGTTGTGGGTTGGATTTAGACATTACCTTTGTGGGTAAGATCATTGAGAGATGCAATTACATAGGTTAAAAAAAGAGAAATTGATCTATTGAATCCTTTGTCTTAGTATAAAAGTAACAGACATTTATTTTTTATTTTCCTTCATGCTCTAATTTGTGATTACAGAGGCACTGAATTAAGAGAAAGGATTAAAACAATTAAAGTATAAAATTAGGTATTAAGGTTAATATTTTCTGGGTACAAGAAAAAAAATCAAAGAATTACATATACAAAATACACAATAAGAAATGCAAATCAAAACTACTTTAAGATTTCATCTCACTCCAGTCAGAATGGAAGCTATTAAGAATACAAACAACAATAACTGTTGGCGAGGATTCGGGGAGTGGGACTGCAAATTGGTACAGTCAATATGGAAAGCAGTAGGGAGATTACTTGGAAAACTGGGAATGGAACTACCATTTGACACAGCCATCCCACTCCTCAGTCTACACCCAAAGGACTTAAAAACAGCATACTATAGGGACACAGCCACATCAATGTTTATATTAGCACAATTTCACAATAGCTAAACTGTGGAACCAAACTTGATGCCCTTCTGTAGATGAATGGATATAGAAAATGTGGTATATATACACAATAGAATATTATTCAACATTAAAAATGAATAAAATCATGGCATTTGCAGGTAAACGGATGGAGCTGGAAATATCATGCTAAATGAAATTAGCCAATTCCCCAAACCAAATGCCAAATGATTTCTCTAATTTAAGGATGCTGATCCATAATATGCTATAGGGGGAGGGGTATGGCAGTATTAAATAAACTCTAGATAGGGCAAAGGGGAAAAGGGGAGGGAGGGAAAGGGAGAGGGCACAGGGGTAGAAAAGATGGTAGAATGCAATTGTCATCATTACTTTAAGTACATTAATGAAGACAGGAAGGATGTGACTACTTTGTGTACAACCAGAGAAATAAAAAATTGTGCTTTATATGTGTAATATGAATTGTAATGCATTCTGTCATATACAACAAAATTAAAAAATACAAAAATAAAAATCTTTTATAATTTAAATGACTAACAATCCTATAATACATTATGATTTTACTTTTTAATCAATTCTTTTTTGATAGCAATTTAAAATAAATATTACAGAAAAAATATTAAAATAACTGAATCTTTTCTGGCAGAGTTAAAACCTATTTAAGTTGAGTATTAGAATAGTTTCTTTCAACTTGATAATTTACAAGGCAATGTCAGTCAATGCTAAAAATTTTGTGAAATTTGAATATATTCCTATCACTTTTTTCATATTTATACTAAAAGGTCTTAGAATATTTAAATTCTTCTTATTCAATAGCTAGTCTTAAAAGTTAGTTAATTTTGTTGATTGAAAAGGTCAGGTTCTGAGTTTTATATTATGAAAATGAAATTGCCTTTCATTAAACAATGTTCTTTAATAAAAAATATTGTTCCTTCTAATAAGCCATTATGAAAGTATTTGGAACTAAGGCAGTTCAAATAATTCACAAGAATGAAACTGTTTTCTTGTGTATGCAAAGTGTTTTATTATTTGTATTTTCTTTTATCTTGTGGTATTCTTTGTGAGTATTTTAAGAAATATTTCTTATTCCTTCTATTATTTTATTATCTATGTTTACTTGGCAATTGTCATGCTTTTCTTATCTTCAAGATTTTTATCACCAGAATTTTACTTTTTCTTGTGCTATAGTTAAAGAATTTTGGATATTTCTATTTCCTGTCTTTCTTTCAGTTTCCTATTTTGATGTTAACAAGGATACTTCCTTTAAATTCATATGTAAATTTCATTAAAGATGCTACAGGAACATATAAAGTTTCCTTGCTTTTATTGTTGGCTTGATTACAATAACTACATTTTCCAGAATACCCTTCTTTGTATCATTCAGGGTTAGATATTGCCAGAAGCAAAGTTGGGCAAAGTTCAGGAAGCAGAAATAAAATGAAGCATTGGCCACTATCCTCCAAATCCAGCTCCCCTTAAGACTGTGGGGGCTGTTGATCAAACCCAAGCCCACTGCTCTTTTCTTCCCTTCATTTCATTGTGGCAGAAATTAGAGAACCAATGGGACATTCTTTGAATCTATACTGTTAATATCAAACCAATCATTGCTTAACTAGGTATGGAAGTGACTGTAAACCAATATTAACTGAAATATTCTTATTGCCTGATAATGCTCTTAAATATCATCATCTATTTACAGTATTTTTTACTTTGTCTAAATGATTTTTATTTTACTTTTTGATATGAAGTACTTAGTAAATTTAGTAAGTCATTTTGGCCCCCTGTGCCCACTTTTAGAGGGGAAAAAAGCTTTATAATTTCTATTTTTAGAAGAAAGAAATTTTCCTGATTTTATTCATCTTTTACCAAGCCATCCTTTGAGGATCCAGATTTCATGTGGGATCTAGCTTCCCACATTCTATGGGATGTCTGACCTCCCCTTCTAACTAAGTGAGAGTGTAAAAGATGAATAAAATCAGGAAAATTTCTACAACTACAAAATCATCACCCTGTCATAACAGATTCGGTGATGTTTTGAATTTGTTGCTATGGTAACTGGTTTTGTCTACTGCCCGATACCTTATGATTTTCTAGTGAGTCTAGAAATTCAAACTTTAACCAAACCTTTAACCAATATTTCTATGAAATTGTATGGAAAAATTTCCAGGGTACTTAGGATGCCATAATCTTTAGAACTGAGTGTCAATGAACCCAGTTTAAACATATGCACACATGTATATTAAACAGCTGGATATACACACTACTGATGCTGTGCAAGGATGGCCACTGGGAAATTAGTGTTTCCTGGAGTGCTGTGTACAAAATTGATCTTCAATAAGTGCATATCAAAAAGGGCCTGTTGACAATCGATAAGAGCAATAAATTAAATGCTAGAGGACAGGGTTAAATACATTTTGTTGCACTTAAGCAAGCTCAAGTTACTAACTGAATTCATGCCCAGTAGAGTTGCCCTGAGAATTCCACAACTAGAAGGTAAAAGAAGAATCAGCTAGCATTGATGCCCCAAATCAGTCATGAATTTTTTGCTATAAGTCATTTTTTTTCGTGGCAGCAGAGAATTACTGCCAAATTTCATACCAAGCAGGTTAGTTAAAGAGCAGTGATTCCCCACTGTGTTAAAGAAATTGCAAGTAGAATGAAACAAACATTATTATTACTGTGTGTATATATGTGACTGCAAGACCAATATGATTCTGCAACCTGTACGCTCAGAAAAATGAGAAATTATATCCCATCTGATTCAAATGTATGATATATCAAAGTCATTGTACTGTCATGTGTAACTAATTAAAACAAATTAAAAAATTAAAAAAAAAGAAATTGCAAGGAAGGGATTTGCAAGTCTAAGAAATCAGCGTGAAAGAGATTCAGTTGCAAACATATCTTTACTCAGGATTCTTCTGAATTAAGCTTTTGCAGAACTGCACCTCTCTTTCCAAAACAATGAAGATAAAATAGCTTAAAACTTCCAAGGCTATTCTGTAAATAGAGAAGCCAAATCAGTCAATTTCAACCAATATAATATAGTACACATTTGCTAGCTAGGATTTTTATAAATTTCTTTTTGTGGGGTAGTGAAGGTGAGGTAAGTATAATTTCCTTGAGGTAATAAATTACAAATAATTTTCAAGCAGATTTTAATGCACTCAATTTTAAGTTAATCATGTTGTTTGTCCTCTTGTGCCTTGAAATATTTATGTTTTTCTCCAACTTTTTTAGTAAATTTGATATAAAGTGTATATTTTATCACAGAATAGGATGAATATAAACAAATTCCTCAAGACAATTTTATAAAATATAAAATTTCCATGTTCCATATAAAACATTTTTAATGTTCTATGTCTATGTCTCACAAAACTAAGTGTTGAGATTATTCAGTAAAATGCAAATGGGTTCCCAATTAAAAATGAAAAGATTAACAATCTGCTTTAAAACAAAAGAAAATGAGTACACATTTCAAAAACATAAGATCAGATATAAACAAAAATTATGTGAAACAATAATAAAATTTTAATGATTATGAAAAATCAAATTAAAGTTTCAATGTGACATAATCTCTTACTCATTGGAATGTTTAAAAATCCAAAAGATTATTAATACCAAATGTTGAAGTGAGGCAGCTGGCTGTACCATACATTTTGGGGGAGAATATAAAATGGTACAATCATTTTGGGAAAAGTTTCTTAATGGAAAACATGAATATACCATATCATCTAGCAATTTTACTAAGTAATTACCCAGAATAAATACAAACATGCCTACAAAAATAGTGTTTTAAATATTTTTAGTTGTCACTGGACCTTTATTTTATTTGTTTATATGCAGTGATGAAAATCAAACCTAGTGTCTCGCACATGCTCTACTCCTGAGCTACAACCCCAGCCTATCAAAAAATACTTTATTAAAATATTACCACAACCTTACTCATAAAAATCAAAATAAAGGGAGTAGACCAGATGTCCAACAAATGAAAAGAGAACTTTTGAATATTCATGTAATGGAATGCTACCCAGTAATAAAATGAACTACAGATACATTCAATTTGTCTGAGTCATATTCAACTGAGTGACAGAAGATGGGTGTAAGAGAGAATATTCCATTTATATGAAGTTCAAGTGCAGATAAAATTGATCTAAGGTGACAATTCAATTGATTAATAATCAATATTGAGGCAATAAAGCACAGAGGAACTTTATTTGGGGCCTTAAAAATTTCAATTTGGAAACACAGAATTGGGTAAAGATGAGTATGTATTCTGAAGAGTGGACAAAAGGCTTGGGCATAAGGAGGAAAAACCTACAATGATTGGTACAAGCAAATGTCAAAAGTCCATAGTCTATGGCTGATTGATGCACTTGCAGTTGCAGCAGCTCTGGTTGCTACTACAGCTCTCAAGTAGTCTCAGTGTAGCCTGTCAAAATGATTTCTAGGTTAGATTTTAAAATGTGCTCTCTCTGACTGAAGAGATTCCATCCAAAGTAAAATTTTCTGACATTACAACTTAAAAGCACTATCTCTTGAGTCTGGGGCATTGCATGGGAAATGTTGTAAGTAGGTTTTTCCAGAGTGATGGAAGTTTTCTGGATGGTATTTGGGTGATGGTTTCATGGGTGTATATGACTATCAAAACTTAAACTGAAGATTAAATAAATGCAAATTTTATGTATACCCTGTGTTTATTTTTGAATTCTAAATGAACTGCTTTGAGAAATTCAGAGTTCTATACTACTAAGTCTTCAAGCAAAGACTAAGAGACACTAAGCATTTATATCTTATGTCAGACTTTTCAACTTTAGATTTATTGGAATCAGAGAGCTCATTAAATATACAGAATAGAAATATCTCGTCACTATTTAAGAAGTAAGATGGAAACTGGCACTTTCATTTAAAATTGGGAACTTTTTCAGAAAATTCTGAAAAAGAGATGGATCACTGACTGCAATTTGAGAAGCACTAAAGGGGTAGTAATAACTTTCATTCACAATTTTTAATAATCCTATTTTTTTAGTTAAACCATTGTGAGAAATATTGATTGATGCATTATTCAAAAGGACACATTTCACTATATTATTGTAAACATACATGAAATAACTATTTTAGTTCTTATTCTTAACTCAAGGAAATTTAAAATTCCCTTTGTTTCTTGTCCCTGTTTATTTGATATATTTTACAAAGTTACATAATCTATTCTTAATGACCAAGGAATCAATGCCAATTTTTCAGGAAATGACAAAGAAATGGTGAATAAACCTTTAGCAAATCTTTTACTAAAGCTCCATCTCAGTTTAGTTATAATTTAGTGGTTTCTACTACATTAATACCCATTTTGTGCCTGTCAGGCTGTGTATTATTATTTCACATTTGTTACTCTAAATTAGTATCATTCTCAGGTAAGCATAAAGCCAAAAGATGTGATTGAGGCCAAAATCATTGTTAAGGATACTATGTTTTCTCATTATGAACTTTACAGTGAGCCATATCTTATATGTAAGCCCAGAACACAGAGAAAGGGGAGATTAAGTACACCAGGAGATAACTTGAGCCCAGTGTTGAATTGGTAGTTCTTTCCAGCTGAACAAAGGGAAATTCACTGGAGAGTGAAAGAAGAGCTACTGTAAGAACAGGTTTGTCATGACTAATAATGTGTTTGGGGCAGTAAGATGAGGGGATAACTAAAGGATTTTAAACACTGTTTCAAACAGTGTCATTTTAACGTGTTATAAACCCCAACTGTTGAAGCAGTGTGAAGAATGGATAGGAAGGTGTATGGTAGGGATGAGACAGAAGAATCTGGGGTTCACGTGAGATTTTATGAGGGTCCAAGCAAAGGCAGACCTGTGAACATTGGCTAGGAAGAACAAAACTGCAAAGATTTTAAAGAGAATCAACAAAATTTCCAGCTGATCAAATATGAATAATGAGGGATGTGAAGGATTCATACTGAATGAGTAGCCAGGATCAAAAATGACATTCCATCACAGATCTGAGGTGCACAAACAGGAGAAAACAGAGTAAATAAGAATAAATATGTTGTATTTCAGATTTTATCATAGACATCCAGGCCCAGCCAGGACCAGAATTTAGGAAGTAAGATGCTTATAATCTCACTTTCAGAAAGTGGTTTCAGATTTACAAAGTGTGACAGTCAATTCACTAATTGGAAGAAGAGCAGTGGTTCCAAGCAGAGTCAGCCTGAGCACATAAACCAAGCTAATGCATTTCACCAAGTTTAATGTGCTTACCTTCCTCCACAGTTGAATATCCACATTTAGAGGGATAACAGGATTTCTACAAGGGCAGTGAGTCAGCAAATGAAAATACAGTTGCATTAAAATATTAATCCTGATAAATCTTGACCAACAGACAGATTCTCAATGGAAGAAAGGAAGGAGGAAAGGAAACCTAAACGTAGCTTTTTACTTTTATTTTTTTTCCACAAAGGACTGATAAAAATTACGAATTTTAGGAATTGTAACAATTATAAAAGTAACATCAAAACTCGGTAAGTATCCTCAGATTAAGAAGTTATGATTTTCCTCCCTGACCCCAATAATATATGTTATAGTCAGACTTCTGAAATCAAAATAGAATAGGCTAAGCTTTATGTAATGTGGGGTTTATGACTCCTGGTCCTTAAGATGATTCGTATATCACCCCCCCATGTTTTGTTTTTAATAATGCTGTTGATTTTCCTATAATGCTGCGTATTATTTTTTAGTTCTAGGCTTAAGGGGCAAAATAAAATGTTCTTACTGTTTGAATCACATGAGAATATTTGAACAACGTTCTTCAAAATAATAGGTCTAACAGTTTATTTTCCTTACAAAAGTGAGTGTAGAAAATCACTTTTCTCTACAATCAGATTGTAGAAAAATTATTTGGTGGGGTGGGATTTAAATATTCAAATTAACGTTGCTTTTTAAAGGATAGTGAAAAACTTCACACTGTATTATTTGGTTAGTTTAATTATTTTTTCAAATCTGTTCACTTATTCCCAAAGAAATTTTCAAGGATAAAACAATAACTAAGCCATATGTGAAATGTGAAATTTAATATAACCATGAAAAGAATGATAGGCAAAAGTTATTGAAAAGTCACAGATTTTTGTGGTTTTTCTATTGCCTTTGTGATTCATTTTTATAATTAGCATAGACTATAACTTAGCTCTAGTGTTTCAGACTCAGTTAAAATTTTAAAAAACAATAAGCATAATTTTTTTCAAGTAATGAATAAAGCATTTAAACTTTCACAATCAGTAATGACTTCTACATGTCTTCAGATTGCATATACTGGGTTTTTCTTTTAATGTTTTCTTCACAATAATAAGGAAAAGTTATCTCTCAGAGAAATTACTTTGTGCTTTTTGTGCTTTTTGCAAGTCAGATAATGACTCAAAAAGGATAGAATGTGAACATTGAAGTTAGCATTTTGAAAAAAATTGACTTTAATAATCATAATAATGCTAATACAATATATTATCACCATTATTATTATAACTCTATAATCATACCTCACTAAATAAGATGGAATAATGTCATTCTAAAGGTCTGTAATTACTTCAGAGTTGCATCTGATAATAAGCTCTAGAATTTAAAACAGACAAAGGGCGTATTAAAAGAAAACTGGAGTCTGTATTTGCCTGGCATTCCTGAGGCCATGGCTTTGGTCCCCAGAACCAAAAAGGAAAAAATAAAATAAAATGTTTTATGGAAACCATTCAAATTAGTTCCATATCCTGAATAAAATAAGACAAAAAATTCTGGAGCCTCAAAAACATCAGAGTTCTGTTTTAGTCATAATAATGCTCACTACCTACTTCAAAAGCAATCTCCAAATCTTAGTGGCCTAGTACACTGTGAGTTTATTTGTCCCTCACATCACAGCCCAATGTCAGTTGGTGGCTCTTTATCAGGCACAACTCTGCCATGTGGGGACCTTGGTTCTCAACCACAAGAAAGAGAGAAGGGTTGGAACATGGGTTTTATGTACTGTATTCTGTGTCACCTCCATTGCCACAGTCTAATTACATGGCTTCTGTCTACGTGAAGGAGAGGCTGGTAAACACAGTCATCCCTGTTTCTAGAGGAAGCATTATAAAGGCTCAATAAACACACACAGCTACTTATTCTGCTATTTATTTCTTTTATGTAAAATTAAATTTAAATCCCTTTCCAAATCTTAAATATTTTTCATGCTTTATGACTGAAGAATTTATTTTCATGCTAGCAGCAGATACAGATGAGACTCTGGATTCTATTTGTATAGCCACCATCATTTCAGACAATGCTAACCACAGTGAGGTAGAAAATTATGCTATTTAATCTGAATATTTGACAATAGAGGTAGAAATGGTGATCCAGCAAAGAATTGATATGAACTCTAAAAAAAAAAAAAAAAAAAAAGGAAA
>NW_025999924.1:162124-184291 GCF_001458135.2 Marmota marmota marmota | reverse complement strand
AAAAAAAAAAAAAAAAAAAAAAAAGGTAACATTTTTTCCTTTGGCATGTCATTTATCTTTAGATGGATTATCGTAAGATTGATTAAAACAGTAGCTTTGCAAAAAAATTGATAACAACATTTTGAATATAATAGACATGAATATATTCTACCATTTCTTTTATTCTTATCCTTTTCTTGTTCTTTTAAAAAATTTTCCCCTGAAATTGACTTCTCTTTCAAGTCTCTTTTGAGATACATGTACTCCATGATATTCTCATTAAAATTTATTCATATATTACAAGTTAATTTTACCTTATATTCTTTTCCTGGGCTCCCTCAGGGCTGTTTATAATCCTGAAAGACATTCACAAATGTTGAAATCCTAAAAGATCAAAATCCCTAGTCTAAAATTTTCGAAGTGAAAATCCTAAGAGATTTTTTTTTTTTTTAAAGGTGTTTGATTGTTAAACTCCCAAAAGCTGAAATTCCTAAACCTGTAATTCCCACAAAAAAAGGCTATACATTAAGAGTACAAAGCTGAATTCTGGGAAAGGAATTAACCATGCAATATTATCATAGAGAAACCCTTCAATTTAAAAAGGCATCATTTGTCTGCACTGCTATTTCTTCTTGATGATGAAATTCCAGGAGCTTTTATTGAATTACAGCTGTGTTTGTTTGAAGAAGCTAGTGAATTACTGACTGGTTTAAAAATAATTGTGTTCATGATGGGCTAAGAAGACACTTACACAATAGTGTGTCTTTTTAATCACCAGTATTGTTCCCACCAAATTTGTGGTCTGCATATGAGTACATGTGGAATGGTTTTCTGCATACACAAAACAACATAGAAGCATGGCACAGGAGATAGGAAAATTTAACGGGGAATCCTAATATCAGCATATCAAATCATAGAATTGCAAGGAAAAGCAGCGCCACATAGAAAATGAACATGAATGTATTCTCCAAAGAGAGCAATGATCTAAAAGAAAAGAAGTGATCATTCATCATGATGCAAGACTTCAAAGACAGTTAATGATCATGAAAGTAAGCCAGCTCTTATGAACTATCTTTATGCAATTGCCCATAATCTATCCCTATAATACATTTTTCATATGTGAAACATTTTTAGTTTTTAAAGATTTTAGCTATGAATTACTCCTTTAAATAATTTATATCTTCAGTATTGGAAATAATGCCAAGACTTCTAGAGAGTTCCCATATATATATGTATATGTATATATATATATATATGTATATATATGTATATATATTACCAATTTGACTCTGAAAAAGCACATTATCACAGCATGGATTATAAACACTGTAAAAACATTGAAATTTCATCAACATAAGAGATGTTTTTGTACATCTGTATTTGTGAAAGAAAATTTCTCAAGATCTTGGTTCTTTGTGATAGGTGCTTTGTGGTGATAATCATCATGGTTCTTGATTGATTTCATCAAGAGATTTAGAGTTTCTGTCACGGTATTTCAGAAAACTTCAGTTTAAAAGCTGAGTGCACACAATTACCAACCATTGTGATAAATGTTTATACATTTTGCTTCTAATTTCTTTGTGAATGTGGTTATCTCCTTGTAACTGTTATGCCCATGTGATGGTTAGCATACCTGAGTCTTTATGCTTATAAAAGTTAGTATGTTTTCATTGCCTATTTTATTGGTTTAAGTGGCCTATGAAGTGTTCTCTCATGTTTTTATATATTTTTCAAATGAACTTCTATGAACTATAAAATTTTTTTTAAAAAAGTTTTTAAAATGTTTTATTTTCCAGAATTATATTTTAAGAATTTGCTCTTTCAGGGTTTTAGACATAAGGGACTTTGACCTCTTGGAATTTCAACATTCAAGACTGGGACACTCGGGATTGTGTCTTTTGGGATTATGGTCCTATGTCACCTCTAAAGAAAAAGACGACAAGACACCACATTCATGAAATGCCCCTCTCTGTTCCCAAGAACCTGGGCATGTTAAGAGGATAAACCTGGGTCAGAATGTCCAGATAAATATCTCAAAAGATTCTGGACTTTTCTCATATATGCTGGGAGTTAGGCCAAGTTAATTGTTATCTGCAGAAAATTGCTTTTTTTGCATGCATGCCAAGTTCCTGGGGATGCTGATCATCCAATGGGATAAAACAAGCTAGGCTAAAGATGTCGCTAGTTCTGTAACCTAACCTATATCCCCTCACATGACCCCCCCCCCACCACACACACACACACACTGGTACAGAGCAGAGCACAGTGGAGAGGATAAAGGCTTGTCCAGCTGGTGGCCACTGGATAGAGCATTGTGAGTGACAGAAGTGCCACTTTCTGGTGAAGCACTGGAAACACCATGAGAAACAGAGGTGTTATTTGTCCATCCTATCACTGCTGGAAGTTCCAGAAAAGCACCAGGGGCACCATGAAAAATAAAGGTTTTCCTAGTCTAGCTTTAAGTCACTGGACTTCCCCATAAGAATTTTTCAATAAACCTATGTCTCACACCCCATCTCTGGATGTCTTCTTTGATCTCTCAGCAACCTTTCCCACTGTTCTAGTACAAATGGGCTATGGACAGTACAAGTCTATACCCAGACACCCTAAGGGAGGGTGTTGAACAAACTGACTGTTCAAAATTCACTTTATATTATATTAAGAAACATGAAAAATTCACCAATGATTTAGAAAAATTACTCCCCTTTGTCTTTTAAATATAGAAAATGTAATGTCAGCAGTCATTTAATACTCTAAGGAAATACCAGTGAATAGACCAAAACCAATGAGATTTATAGCAATGATTCAAACTACTGGATTCAAACAATGAAAGTTTTTAATGGGAACTTGAATTTTCCCTTGGGCAGAAGATGAAAGACATGGGAATAAACTCAGAGACATCACCATACATTCTGAACAAGAATATTCTTACGGTAAAGAAATGAAAACAAAACAAACTTCAATATACTGACCAAAATTTATCAAACCCATAACCTTCTATTTAAACTTGAATTAAAATTCTGAAAGCTTGAAAAATGAAACATTAAAATTATAAGAACTGGAATTTCATTTTCTGATTTGGCATGTAAAGGTTTTAGAAGTTGTCACTCCAGTCCTCACAAATAAGGAAAAAGCTGAACAATCAATGACTCTTCTTAGATTTGTCAGAGAAGTGAGGCAACAGCATAAATCTCTCTCCGTTGAAGGAATGGAGAATAGCAGCATACCAGAGCAGAAAACAAAAGGTTTAAACCACTATGGGAGCCAATACCTGGTTAAAGAAACCTAAATTGAATTGACAAATTAGTGTAGACAAGTGTGAGAGTTAAAAAATCTGGTTTGGGTGGAGGTCTTGGGACCTACCAGGTTCTCACAGTGAGGATCAGAAAAATACTTCTCTCATGATTTTGGTAAGAGGTTATTATATTCAAACCACAGAAAATCAAAGATGAAGAGAAGCCAGAAGACAGAGGGAGTCTTCTTTTGTATACAGAGGTAAAATATGAATTATATATCAAACTTCTCATCAGAAACCATGGAAAGGAGAAGAGAATGGAGAGAAAATTTTAAAGCTTTGCTAAAAGAATTCAAAAAAACAAAGCATTAACCTGGAATTCAGTAATTCTAAGACAAAGTAAAATTATGGGGTCTTGTCACCAGTATAATTACCTTGTAAGAAATATTTTAAAAAGTTCTTCAGTAAAGGGAAATTATATATAGGTCAGAAATCATATCTACATAAAGAAAGGAAGAGCATTAGAGAAGTAATAAAAGATAATTGATACTTCCTCATCCTTTATTTATCAGAAATCTGTCCTAACTCATAGAGGCAATAATATATTCAATGAATACAGTTTATGAATAAGTGAAAAATCAATATTATAAGGAATAGGAGGAAGGATTTGGGAATACCCTATTATAAGTTACTTGTACTACATGTGAAGTGGTATACTGTTATTTGAAAGCGTACTTAGATTAGTTGTAAATGTATATTGCAAACTCTAGGGCAATGACTAAAAAGAAAAAGAAAGTTTAAAAAGAAATTATTTAAAAGAAATTAAAATCAGAATTGAGAAAAAGAATGGAAGACATAAAAAGAAGCAAAAAACAAGGGCAACAAAAATAATTATAATTATGGTAGTATAATTATAATTAATCAAACTATATCAATACCTTAGTTTTGATTGTTCTTTTTAAGTTAGACATGACAGTAGAGTTCATGTTTGTAAAACTGCATCAAAATGGAATGTATCTTATTCTAATTAGGATCTCCATATTGTGGATGTACACAATGTTGAGATTCACTGTGGTGTAAACCATCACATTCATAATCAAATGCAATAATTAAAAGACAGATAATAAGAATGGAAACAGGATCCAACTATGTGTTTATTTTTTTTACCTTAAATATAAAGACAAAGATGGGTTAAGAATAACTGGATAGAAATAGATATACCAGGCTAACACCAATCAAAAACATCCAAAGTAGTTATATTAATTTTATATAATGCAAACTTCAGAGTAAAGAAAATTATCAAGGACCTAGAGAGCCATTACTTAATTATAGAAAAGAAAATTCTTCAAGGAAACATAATAATCCTTGATATCTATGCACCTAACAAGGAATCAAAATATATGAGGCAAAACACAGAAATGTCAAGGAGAAATGAATAGATCCACTGCCATAGCTGGAGACTTCATTACCCCTCTATCAATAATTGATATGACAATTTTTTGTTGCATCTAAAAATTTTAATTGATATTTTTGTCATATTAAAATCATCTGCCAGGACTGGGACTGTAGCTCAGTGGTAGAGTGCTTGCCTAGCATGTGTGAAGCACTGGGTTTGATCCTCAACACCATATTAAAAAAAAGAAAGAAAGAAAGAAAATAAAGGTATCGTGTCCATCTATGACTAAAATATATATATATATATATTTGCTAAACTGTCATATTCTTCTTAATGGTTGCTTCTATAAATTTAAATATTACATTAAGATTTATGTTCTTTTTTAAACTAATTTTTTATAATGTAAAAGACCTTTTTGCATTAAAAACATTTTATTTTATTTTTCTTTATTTTATTTTCTTTTTTTTTTGATGTAAACAGCAAAGAGGTGTTTATTGCGAGCTAGCTTGGTCCTCCGCAAGCACACACAGCAACTGGTGACGCTGAGAGGTCCCAAGCCCAGGGTTTGCAGCAGTTTTATACATTCTTTGGAGAAGGCAGGGACCCCCACATACATCATAGTATCTCTTAGCAAATCACACACCGCAGGAAAAATCAAATAACAAACTCTAAAACATGATGAGCACATTCACTGGCAGGAACAAGTTGGGTAAGGGTGATTGGTTTAAGCCAAGAGGGGTGTTCATGCTGAACTACAAGGTTTCCCAACACCTTATCAACCACCATAAACTACTGGGTGGGTCATCTGGCATCCCAGGTATTTCCCTGTCTCATGCTGATTGGTGGCTGCTAGGGGGTTGCTATGGATCCCCACCTAGCCTGACTGAGTCAGGGACACCTGGCGCAGCAGATCTCTCCTGTTATTTGTAGATAAACAACTTAGCAGGGTGGGAATGTGCCTAGGAGTGCTCTGTGGGTCTTTCCAAGGACAAAGGTCATGTCCCTTCCTTGGACAGGCTTTGCTCTGATGTAGAGGCTGGTTTTTCATTCCCCCTTTGTCTGGAAACTTGGGAACCAATCATGGTTCCCTCAGTTGGGGGCCTATTTGGGCAGGCTCTACATCTTGGTAAACAATAATCCTCAGGGGACAGTCTTCAACTTCCCAGACTCACTCAAAATTAGCTTCCTAGATCCAACCTGACTTGATTTACCTATCTACACTGCCTATCTATTTCTGGCTTCATTCCCCCCTAATTTTAGAAACTTTATTGCTGTAAGGAGAAGGGGCGATGGCTCCTTCTGGCTGCTTCAGAGCAAAACATTTTAAATTTAAGCAACATTTATTGAACTTTTCTCCATTTGGTAGTAGCTACACAAATGTTGAAAAATCAAATGATTAATTTATGTTAATCTATCACTGCATTCCATTCTGTCATATTAATCTATGTGCATATTCTTCCTTAATATTGCATTTTTGTTTATGGTAGCTATGGAGTAAATCTCAAAACTGGATAGTATGTACCCTCAAACTCTCATTTTTACAAAATTATTTTGACCATATTGGTTAATTTGCCTTTTTTCATACATTTTAGAATCATCCTGTGATTTTTATAGTTTGTATGATTCATATCAAATTTGGAGATTTAACATTTAAAAAATTTTTTAGTTGTTGCTAGATTTTTATCATATTTATTTATATGTGGTGCTGAGACTTGAACCCAGTGCCTCAAACACAATGGAAAAATGCTCTACCACTGAGCCACAATCCTAGCTTGAGATTTAACATCTTAATATTGTATCGTTCAATTCATAAACATGAAATACTCTTTTAAATTTTTTTAATATTTATTTTTTTGATGTAGATGGACACAACACAATGCAGTTTATTTTTATGTGGTGCTGAGGATCGAACCCAGGTCCCGCCCGTGCCAGGCGAGTGCTCAAGGGCTGAGCCACAATCCCAGCCCATGAAATATTTTTCTATTTATGTATGACTTCTATGTTCTGTCAAAGCTTTTGTGGGTTTTGTTGTACCGAGTCTGATTGTATCTTCTTATGCTAAAAATTCAGTTTTTTTGTTTCTGTGATTAATAACACATTTCAATTTCAGTTTATAATTATTGCTAGTTTATGAAACAATCGAATTTTGTATACGCATCTTTGACCTTGTGACCTTGATAAATTCACTTGTTAGTCCTGATATGTTTCTAGATTTGTCTGGATTGTCTATTAAAATAATCATATTCTCTTTATTTTTATCCCTCCGATCTCTATGCTCTTCTTTTTCTTGTAGTACTGTGAAAAATATGGACAACAACTACTATGATGATGATGATTAAGAGGGTTTAGAACTAAAATCCTTGCTTTGCTCCTATTTTAGGAAAGAAGCAGTTTTCTGTACAAGCACTATACAGTAAAAGAAATTCAATTCCTAGTTGGTTAAATTTTGACAAATGCTTTTCCTGAATCTATTATGATTATGCAGGTTTTTTTTCTTATTTTTTGACTGTCATAATACATTTTGTTGAATATCTTCAAATGTTGAATGAATCTTATATACCTGGGGCAAGCCCTGCCTGATTTTAATGTTTTGGTTTTTTTTTTCTTTGTACAAGATAATAAATAATGGGTCAAATCAGCCTTTAGTGTGAATACTAGTGTTATTTTGTTCCATGTTTGGTTCTATTTAATATTGTTGTAGCTTCAGGACCCAAAGGCTGCAGTTCCTCTGGTGAGCTTATATTCTCCTCCACTCATGGTTTTGAGGATGTTCTTTGAATTATTCCACAGAGAGGGTGTGTTTGGCAACAGTTTCACCTGCACTCCAGTTATTACTCAGTCTTGGAGTGGGCCTGTCTTGGATCTGCAGACTTCAGAAATGCTTTTGTCTCTCCTCTAGTAACCAAGTTTTCTTCTTCCCCATCTCCTATTTATTCTCTGGCTACAACATTCCTTGTGTGTGTGTTTTTGACACCCTCTCCCTTGTTGACTATGACTTTATTCTTTTGTTACTAAGGTAAAAGTGGAAAACAGAAATGAACTGCAGGAAGGTAATGTGCCTTACTCCCATTTGATATTTTTTAGAATCATCTTTCCATTAAACACTTTCCTCTGAACATGGAATCTTTGTAATAGAGAAAGTCTGAAGGGTTTTGTGGTAGCTCTTCTTTCCCTCCCTTTTCCAGGACCATATGGAAGTCTTTGGGGGCGCTACCTTTGAGAATCTGGTAGGGTTGCTGGAGGAAAAGCTATATGTCCAGCTTTCTTTAGAGTATGAACATCAGGAGCTTCTCACTACCATTCCAGTCCTCCTGCAGCCTCCTGCAATTTGTTGAAATTAATCCTTAAGATCTCCAACAGTTTCAATCACTATGTAAACTGGTAGGAGTCCAGTGGCTTCTACTTCAGATCAGCAAATGTGAAGAACTCTCTCTCTGGATGTACCTCATTCTCTAGATTTTAGAATCGTGGTGCATCTGGTGACCTCAGTTTTCTGGTTGGTACAAGGAAAAACATTAATTCACTATCTGACTCTGGGAATTATAACTTAAGCTCTTTACAATCTAGACCTCATAATGGAAGTCTACAGAGGTTTTGAAGACTGAACCCTCTATTGCAGCATAGTTTTAATGCAGGAGTCTTAAAAATTCTTCCTTACTCCTGTCAAAATTTTCTTTAATTTTGATCATAGGTACTACATTTTTTTTGTAGAAAGTGTTCAATGCCTCTATTGTGTGGTAGATTCTTCAGGTATTTGAAAATTATTTGTTTTTTACTTTTGCTTTTTTTCAGACAATATTTAAATGCTTTTCTTAAAATCAGTTTTTCCTACAATGGTCATCTCCTCACAATTTCCAAATTTTGTTGATAACATTTTCAAAATAACCTAAATTAAAATCATTATTTTTATTTTTATCTCACCCTTATATCCAATCAAAACTCTCTAAATAATTTGTCTTTTATTTCAGATATAAATCATTGCCATTTCATTATTATCTCTTTTTCTACAAATTTACTTCTAATGAGCAATAAAATCAGTTGCTTCTTATAAATCCAGGTGTGGCCCAGCAGCAATCAGTACAGAGGGCAGGTGATAATTTTCCAAACTTTGATTTTTTTCCATAATTCAGGCTTTAATTCTAGTACTTAGTAAAGCTTGGGTTTGTATATATAAAATGTAAATAAGTGCAAATGGCATTACTCATGTATGTAGAAGTTGGACTATAAAATTTCCAGGAATTAAATATCAAAGTGAAAATGTTTAACATGACAAGTTACAATAATTCAAAAGCAACTAATAAGTAACTATTTTATTTCTAAAGTATCTGAAAATATATTAAGTGAAGCTAAAGAAATTTTATATTGAAATACTAAATTTCAAATTACAGCAAAGAATATTTTAATTGACTTATAATCAGGTTCTAATGGAAAGAAAAAAGGTTATAAATGAAACATTTCATTTTCTTCCTAACAAATCTAAAAATAAGATGCATAAAGCATAACTAAGAACTTTTTCTAAACAGTAAAAATAAGTTTTTGGTTACTAGAATATATTCTGCTTAAAGAGTTTCAAAGCAAATTTGTTTTGAAGCATGAAAAAATTCAGCTAGCAAAATAATTTTCAATTTAATAATGGATTTCCCACTATGACTTATTTCTCTTGATCTAAGAGAAAGAAATGTGGAAGTGTTCAAAGAGATTTATATTTTACAATACTATGACTTTGTAATGTCTTTTTGAATCATTTTTATGTGATCCAGAAAAGGAAAAAAAAAAAAAAACAACTAATATTTGAGAAGAATAGCTTATATGAAAAATGGTAAATTTCAATTAGTACTTAAAGGAAATAATGAAGAACAAATGTAGTGACACATACTTGGCTCCCTGCCAGGATCCCAGTGTGGAATGCATTTCTTAAGGGAGGACAATCAGAATATTTTGAAATTCACTGTCTGAGAACACCTATTGTCCTGTAGAAATGGTTCTTAACTGAATTAGAGAGTTGTGTGTGTCTCCAAGTGAACATGCATTGAACTCACATGGCTCCCCAGCTGCGGAACCATGCAGCCAGTTCACTAGTCCCTCCTGAGCATCGGTAGACTGAGAAGTAGAAGGGGAGTAGCAGCAGCAGAGCAGTGACCTGGGTGGGTGAAGCACAGGCAGCAAGCACAGGATGCCATGCAAAGCCCTCCATGCTCAACTGGGCCTGGGGCAGAAATAGCCCAGCACAGAGATGAGCCAGAGTGGGCCTACCCATCACCCAAGGCAGCTAGGCCTTAATACAGTGCAGATGCCTGCTGCAGAAGCACATTCCACACAGTGCTGCAAATTCCAGCTCTCCTTTCCCCACCAAGCATGTGCAATTCAGTGATCTTGACCTCCCACTTCTTGATATGCAGGGAGAGAAATGGAAGGCAAACCTAAATGGGATCCAGGGCTGGGCAATAGCATTAGTACTTTTCTAAACCCTAACTAGCATAAATTTGGACCAATAGCATTGATACTTTCTTCAAATCCTGGATTAGCATAAATTTGGATCAAAGTATTGACCCAAGTACTATGTAAACCCTTGAAGTAGCACAACTAGGGCCCCCTTTCACCCTGTGGGAGATCTGTTTCTACCCATATTTGAATAAATCCCACTCTTACCACTCACTCATTCTGCTGTCTGGATTTCATTCTTCAAATTCACAATACAAGAACACAGAAAGAAGAAATTAACAGTGAGCTACTGGGGCCTGCTGCAACACTGGAGGGCATGGCCTGCCATTAAGATTCTTAACACTCCCAGCTACAGAGTTCTGCAGCTTGTGCAGACCCCACTGCCAGCAGAAGTAGAGAAACTGGTTTAGAATAATAGATATAAAATGGTTAACTAGGTGATGGTCCAGTGAAGACAGAATCCTGTGCTATCCACTGGACCTCTTGGTTCTGCTAATAACTTGAAATATTTCATCCATTTATAATATTAATTTTTCCACTGTAAAAATATTGAAAGCAATTTAGAACAGTTTATGTGTATTATCATAGATACAAGAGCTGCTATATGATACGTTAATCGTTTGGATTGCACAACTCTGCTGTCAAGTTTAGGGTAGTGGTGGACAATTTCGGGTAGTGGTGTCAGGGTTGAAGCCTATGTTTTCCCTTTTTATATTCTTTCATATAAGAAGGCTAAAATGAGTCATTATTCTAATTTTCTAATGTAGAATGGGGATTATGTTTAACTTTCTATTAGAAGTATTCCAAGTTCAAGATCATTGCTATGATTGGCATTGGCAACTTTCATCAAAATGCCCAAATCCTCATCCGAGGCACCTGTTGCTTTACCCACAATGCATAGTCTTGAGTCTATTAGGTGAGTTTTGCCTGGGTCCCAGAATAGGCAATGCATGAACCCTGGCTGGCAAATTGTATGCAGGCTTGAAAACAATGCTTAGCTACACTAGACTGGGTGAGAGCAGGGACTTTGTTTACAACTATACAACCTTCCAGTTATGTGACCTTGGGCATGCTATGCCTCAACTTTTCATTGGCAAAATGGTAATGATGATAATAAATACCTGAGAGGCTTATTGTAAAAATTAACTGAGTATATGTGTATCTATACAAAATGCATATTTATATATTCATGTATGTATTACATGTAATACATAATATATAAACACAAACACTTAGAAGAGTGTCTTGCACAAATATTAAACTAATAAATGTAGGCTATCAAAATTATTAAGACAAAGTGTTCATAGGAATCAGAAATGTTTAATATTCTCCACACAGCTTTTTTATATTTTATTTTACCTTATTTTCATATACAAAGTTACATGTTAGTTTAATATACTGTTTTTTTCTCCTATTAATATAAATTCAAAACAAATATTTGCTTTGCCAACTTTATTAAGGTAATATGAACCTTCCTAAACTTTGTTATATATCCTGTTCAGGCATAATAAAATTTTCCTATGAGTAATAGGGCATTTTCCCTAAGCCAGGTTTTATATCAAAGATTATAAATCTAAAATTTCACTTAACCTTTATTAAAATTCACACTTCAATTATTTAATATTTTATAGATAGAGAATTTTCATGCAGAACTTGAAATTTCATGTTGTTCTCATAACGATTCAGAAGGTGGTTATAATCACCCCTATTTAGAGATGAGTAAGTAGAACGAGGTTAGCAAATAAATTAGCCAAACTCATTCAAACCCCAAATTTTGGTTCTGTGGCTTCTTGCTTTCTCCTCTTTACATTAGCAAAGTTGTTTTCCCTCCAATTAAGACACAAAATCTTGATTCCCATGAGGCAGGCATAGCATCTCATTGAAGTTTTCTGTACATTGACAGAGCCTGAAGAAACAGTCTTTGTGAAAAGATTTTTTTTTTTTCATTAAATGAAATGGAGACAATGGGATAGGGATGACCAAAAGTCAATTCAAAGGAAAAAGTTTGTTTTCCAAGCTGTTTTTGCAAGCAGGTGGGAGGAATACAGGCTCCAGGAAGTCTGCTAAAGTTGTACCAGGTTAGAGGCAGTGGCCAGGATTTGAGGGAGGAGAGAAGGGCTTCAGAATTGTATAGCTCCTGTAGCAGTTTATGTAGCTGGATTTGAGCAGCATACCACCAATGAGGGCTCAAGTGGTGGCCAAGCAGAGGTTCTATTGGAACTATTTATTGTTCTACAGATAAGCAACACTCCTGATCAAAGCAGAGACAGAAACCCTGGAATTGCTTCACTAAGTTGTCCAGAGTGGCAGATCCAAGAGTTTGAATAAATAATAGGAGCCATTTGTATTACGCTATGACTTGGTAAGAAAGAGATACATCTAAACACATTTAAACTTAACAAAAGTTCTGTGAGCAAAATATGACTGTATTACCATTTTACAAATGGGGCAATTGAGATATAGACTTAAGCAACTTTCTCAGTCATGCAGCTATGGAGTTTGAACCCTGGCCCTGTAGCTCCAGGGTCTCTGTGCATAATCAATCCATAATCTTCCCCGCTGGAGCTCAGTCAGTTGCCATTTCAGCCATAGCTCATCAGCTCCACAATAATGGCAAGAAGAGACTCCACATCATTTTCAGTATCTGTAAGTAGAAGTTGAAGCACTTCTTCTGTGAAGAATGTAGAAATAATAGCTTTCAGGGATATCTGAGGATAAGCCTATCAATTCATAGCTCCTTCAATAAGGAAGAAACACAGTAAACTATGGAATTTTCATTACATATCAAAATGTCACACTTTAGGATATGAGAATGGATTAAGCAATTAACACTAACTCTCCTAGACCAATGAATACCTCAAATTTGGTCCAAACCCAGTAATTCAACATGCTTCATAATTTCCCCAAATTTTAATTTGGTTGGGACAAATATTCAAGCCTCATAAACCTTGATTGGCTCATTTGCCAGTGAGCTTAACTGCATGCACAAGAAGGCCACTTATATTATCAGAGTAGGTAAGCAGCTAATTACACCTGAGTTGCTAACGAGAACATGCAGTTCAGGAGAGCAGATGCGCATGAAGCCCTTTCTAAAACTAATCATTTTCTCTGATATCAACTTCGTCTGGCACAGTGGCCAAGTCATGAGCTTCTAAATATTCAGTTCAGATATCTTTGAGGTACTCATGAGTTTCTTGTCTCATGTTTTATATTTTGATATCAACAAAGTTGTTGATTCTTCAACATTAGCACAAAATATAGGTAAAACTTATATACTCTTAGAAGGTAGAAAAGTGATTATTCATTCACTGGAAGCACAGGGAATTTAAGGACTGCAAGTTACATTTAAGATCTTAATCTGGTCACTGGTTCCATGCCCATGTTCAGTTTGTGAAAATATATTAAGCTGTCCACTGATGAAATATGTGATTATACTTTAATTATAATATACTTCAAGTATATTTTGAGAAAAAATAAAATTACATTGCTCACTATAAAGGGTAGATTAGTGAATTCAGGTTAAGACAGACTGATACCTTCTCATAATGAAATTACCTATTGAATAAACCTCTACTAAAGTTAATGACAACCACTGCTGCTCCATAAAATGTGCAAGGGTTATCTCCCAGAACCACAGACAGCTATAATAGAGTGCTTAATTTTTAATGATGAAACACTGAATGTGTGTTCTAAATACTGCTAATTGTTTTCTTATCAGTTCTTCACTTTTTCTGTTAGTTATCAGACCCAAACTCTTTAGTTACATAAAAAGAGAAATTAAATTAGTAATATATATGATGAATAAATTTAATAACAGAATAACTGAGGACTACTACTATGAGAACTATTAAAATCATTTAGTGAGATATTCTGTCATTAATAGGACTTCATATTGAAATATATAATTTTTATAGCTCAATCACCACATCTAGATAGAAGAATGACTAGGAAAATTAAAATTAAATTTAAATTAACTGCCTGGAAACATAAAAAATAATTAAATTCTGTTTAGGAGTACAAAGTTGAATAAAATAGAGTAACTTTCTGAATTAGAAACTCCTTAAAAATCTAGGCTAAGTAAGTAGGATGAGCTTGGTAAAGGGGAAAAAAACAGTATTAAAATTTGTTCTCCAACTTGGGAGCACATAAGAATCACATAAAAACCTTGTTAAAAAATGACATCACTGATTTCAGTAGGTCTGGGGAGTCAAATAGATTTTACATTTTTAATATATTTCCCGAATATACTGATGCTGCTGTTTTGGGGATCCACACTTTCAGAACCATCAGGAAGAAACATGAAAAGTATAAGGAGTCCTGGTCTTTCTGAAGGATCCAGATACACAGCCATCTGACTCTTGACAAAGGTGCCAGAAGCAGACATGAGAGAAAAGGCAGCCTCTTTGAAAAATGCTGTGGGAAAACTGGGCATCTATATGTAGAATATTAAAACTAAATATATCTCATCCTAAAGAAAAATCAACTCAAATAGATCAAAGATCTAAATATAAAACTTGACACATTGAAAGTGCTAGAAGGAAATATAGAGGCAATATTTCAAGAGATAGGCACAGGAAAAAAACTCCCTGAATAAGACCTTAAGAGCTCAGGAAACAATGGTAAGCACTGATAAATGGCACAGTATCCAATTAAGAAGCTTCTGCACAGCAAAGAAACAATTAGCAAAATGAAGAAATAGCCCCTAGAATAGGAGAATAGCTGGCAAATATTATCTCCTAACAATGAATTGATATTAAGATTACATAGAGGACTAACAAAGCTTAACACACCCTAAACACACACACACACACACACACACTCCCACAAAACAACAATAAACAATAAAAGGGCAAGTGAACTGAACAGACACTTCAACAAAAGAAGTATAAATGGCCAATAACTTCATGAAAAAATAATTCATCATCTTTAGCCATCAGGGAAATTAAAATCAAAACCATTGAGATTTCATCTCATCCCAGTCAGATGGTGATCATCAAGAATATAATTAATAAATAAATAAATAAATAAATAAATAAATAAATAATTGGTGAGGATGTGAGGAAATAGGAAAAATTACATACTGTTGGTGGGAATATACATTAGTAAAGTCACTTTGGAAATCAGTATAAAGTTTCCTCAAAAAACTAAAAATAGAACTACCATATGATCCAGCTATACCCCACTTTGGTATGGATCTGAAAAAAGTAAAGTCAGCATACTATAGAGATGCCTGTAAACCCATGCTTATTGCAGTACAATTCTGAATAGCCAAGTTGTGGAAATAGCCTTGCTACTCGTCAACAGATGAATAGATAAAGGAAATTTTATACACACACACATACACACACACACACACACACACACTATGGAGTATTATTCAGCCATAAAGAATAAAATCATCATTTGCAGGAAAATGGATGAAACTGTAGATCATGCTAAACAAAATAAGGCAGACAAAGAAAAATAAGCATCACATTTTTTCTCTTATGTGGAATCTAAGGGGGGAAGAAGATGAAATGGGTTTAGAAGGAAGACTAGTAGTGTGTAGAGGAAAATGATTGGGGAAGGGAAAAGGGGAGCACTAAGGTAAGTAATGAGGGGTGGAAATGATTAAAATGTCATATGCATATGTAAATATAACACAATAAAACCCACAATTTTATATAATTAATATGCATTAAATTTAAAAGACTCAGTAGTTTTGGAATGGAGAAGTCAAAGGGTAAATTTTATAACTCATAAAGGTGCAGAATCCAAGAAGGGGTCAAGTTTTACAAGATATTATGGATGGTGTTTCAAATCTAGAATTTATATTATGACCAATGAGGGAACACTGAACCTTTAAAGTAGTAGTCTGTCATTAAGAATTTTAAAAGGTAACTTTGGCTGCAATGTGAAGAATGAAGAAAGGGAGATAAAATATTATTTAGGAAACTGTTGTGATCTAGGTAGGAGATGACAGAATCTGATAAGAGTGATGGCAAGAAGTAATCATCTAGATACCTGAAAGATATTAAAGAAAATTCAATAGGATCTGGTGATTGTTTTTATTTCTGATTAAAAGGCCCGAAGACTTCCATCATGATCAGAGATTGCAGTCCACAATAAACCATATATCCACCCTAGAATAATCAAATCATCAAATCCTGTAGCACTCATGATACATACAGAATAACCATAGGCCAGAATTGAGGTGTTTTTATATTTTTGTTCATTCCTAAAATTTGTTAACATGGAAATTTCTTGATTATACATAGAAGCCTACTAGGAGGATGAGCTCCAAACAGTGTAAATAAAAAACAAAAAATCAGTTAAATACATGGTTCTTAAGCATATTTAGATACTGAACATCTTTTAAAAATTATAAATATCATGATTTCTCTCCTTATGAGTGGGTAACAATTTGTGGACAATTTCAAGGGATTTACAGACTCCTTAATGTCTTTTTTTAGAAACTTACATTCATTGAAAGATTGGTCCCATATTAATAATTGTGAAATGAATATTTATAAATTTAGAATTTCAGCATGTATCTTGTTAGTGATTTAAACAACTTAAGCCCATAAAAGTTGATGGAAAATTTAAACATTTGATCTTTGGTTAGAGATAATAATACCCAAATTTGGCATCTCACTAGGTTATTTTAAGGATTAAATCATAAGTCTCAAAGTCTTTTTTAACTTATCTAAAAATGCAAGTTGTTTTTGTCACTAATAATGACGACAGGAAAACTATGCCTGGAAAGACTATGAGATGCTCCAGTGGATCATTCAAAGCTGAGTAAAGAAATTAGCTGAGAATAGACCAAATGCACTCAGGTTGCATTTACAGGCCAGCCTTATTTCCACTGGACTCTCCTACCCCTGCATTATCATTTAATACTTAACTGTTTGTTAGAAACCATAAGAAGGAAGCTATTAATATTCAATATCTCTTTAGGACCAATTTGAAAAATTCTTTTACTGAACGATTGATTTGACAGTACAGAGCAACACTTGAATATTAAGTCCTATTTGCTGCCTTTAAAAAAAATTTTAATGCCTCCTTAATCTTGTTTCATTAATTACTACCACTGCCTGGAGTACTCATTAAATAAGCAATACATTTTCAATTCATTCTGAAGCTAAAACAAGTTACAAAATGGTTTCTTTATAGCTCTTGAGAAAACCTATTTGACCAGGCAGAAATATTAGTTTGTTTATATTGTTTGCCAAATAGGTTGCTTCCTGCCCTCAAGGTAACTGAGCCCAGATAGATACTACATTTTAAAGAAAGTTTATCATTTGCTTCTTTGAGAAAAGGTAAAGGACTTTGCTAAATTCTTTCCCATTCCCTCTTAAGAGAATTCAAATTCAAATTTAACTTTTAACAGGAATGTCAAATTAAAGCAAAGAACAAACTGGTTGAATGTGAAGCAATTTTCCCTTCAAACCTACCAATGGCCCTTAATTCCATTTACTACAAATTCCAGGCAATGTGTAGGGTGGTCCAGGATAAAATGGATAGATAGATAGATAGATAGAGAGTGTTTTTGGTTCATTATCTTATCAACCAGTAATGGCAAGTATATTAAGATAATGTGTCAACAAAACAGGTGATGTTTTCTGCCTTTAAATTTCCTTGATGAATCTAACATGAAAACTATATTTAAAATTAGCCCATTGGTGAAGTTATTGTTAGTGAAGGGAAATAGCAGCGGACAGTTTCAGGTTTGTGTAAAATCTGTTTTCAAGAGCAAAAGCAAATATTATATATATCTTCCTCTGTTAACTTTTCAATGAAAACACATCTCTCAGCAGACCAGTTATAAATTAATTTAAAAAGGGGGCAACTTTACAGCTTGAAGTTTGAGGCTTTATAGTTCTTGTCTTTGCTGAGAAATATATCTATATAGGGATGAATTGTTTTAAAAACCTAAATTATTTACTTTATAAACAGTGCCGAAGAGTACTTAGTACTTCATTAATGACAGTCCTGATGAACACTTTCAAATATGCTGTAATAAATAATTTTGCTAGGTTAAAAACAGTGTAATTTCTAACAAAAAGCCATCCTTTTCTTGCCCATTGTACGTAGGTTACAATCATTTTCATTAGTGCAATAACCTGTAGTGTTGCTTGTACCACACAGTCTTTATGTCTGTAAATTTGTAGGTTTTGTAATCTGGTAGATTAAGTCTTCCAACTTTATTCTGCCAACCTCATTTTAAAAATTGCTTTGGTTATTCTAGTTCCTCTTAATTTCCAAATTTTTTTTCAGATTAACAATTACTACACAAAGCTTTCCAGAAAATGTATTGATTGAGTTAAATATAAAGAATAATAATGGGAAATGTGCCATATTAACAATATTGAAGCTTCCATTCCATAAATAGAGTACACCTCTGTATTTAAGATGTTTTCCAGCAATGCTTTGTAGTTTGTAGGTGAAGGTTTTGGATTTTGTTTGTTTGGTTTATTTGTAAGTATTTTGTTTCTTGGTAACATTGCAAATGGAATTGCTAAATAGTATATGAGTTGTTTTCCTTATGTAGTTATATTTGACATGTTCCTCATGTTAGGGAGGAAAAATATCAGTTTTTCAAAAACATGATGCCTTTTCCACTTTAAAATTTTTTAGTGACTAGTTTTTAGGGTAGTTTTAGGTATGTAGCAAAATAGAATGGAAAATACAAAGTTCCTATAGAGAGATGTTCCAGATGTTCCCCGACTTATGAAAATTCAGTACAATTGTTTTGATTCTATTATAGTGCAAAAGCAATATGCATTCAGAGAAAATGTTCTTTTTGTTTTGAATTTTGATCTTTTCCCATACTCTCATGTGATTCTGAGTAGTGGCAGTGAGTCACAACCACCAGTAGGCCTTGTGATCATAGGTAAACAATCAATATGCTACAGTGTGCTGTGTTGATAAGCTATCCTATTTGATAGATTAGGGATATTAAAAGCATTTTCAATTTACAATATTTTCAACTTATGATGAGTTTCTCAGGATGTAACCTTCTTGTAAGGTGAGAAGCATCTATACTACCTGCCATCACACACATAGTCCTCCCCACTATTAACACCTTCCACCAGAGTGGTACATTTGTTACAAAATCAAACATACATCTACACATCATTATCACCCAAAGTCCATAGTTTACTTTAGGGTTCACTTTTGGTGTTGTACAAATCGGAGTTTGAATTCACATATAATAATGAGCATTTATTATAGTACATACAGAATAATTTCACCGTCTTGAAAATACTCTGCTTTTCCTATTCATCTCTGATTCCAAATCCCTAAAAGCCACTACTATTTTTATTGTTTCCATAATTTTGCCTTTTTCAGAATGTCATGGAGTTGATATTGTAAAGAATAGAATTTATTCAAATTGGTTTCTAATTAGTTTCAAATTAGCAGTGTATATTTAAAATTTCTGTTTTTCATGGTTTGATAGTTCATTTCTCTTTAGCCAGTTACTTCTTCAGTAATGTATGATCTACTTAATGCACTCAAAGGCATTCTTCATTTCTGTTATAGAGCTTTTTATTTTTAGCATGTCTTTTTACTTTTAGAATTTCTACCTCTCTGATCACATTTCCCAGCTGTTCTTGGAGTTTTCCATTAGAGTTCTTAGTATATTAATTATAAGTTCTTAGTCAATAATTAATTGCTCTACCTCTTCAAACTGCAGTTTTTCCTTTTAGAATGACTTGTGATTTTTTTTTTTTTTTTGTAGAAAATTGGAGATGATGTATTGAACAAAAGGAACTAAACAAATAGATCTCTAGTAATGTGGTAAAAAGGTATGCATACGGGGGGAGCATTCTGTAGTCCTGTGATTAGGACTCAGTCATTTAGTGAACCTGGGTCCTAAAAGTTAAGTTCTATGACCATTAGAATTGCTCTTGTGGGTTTTCCCCGCTTTGGTAGAGGTGAATGTCTACAAGAGGTTGGACTTAGATCTTTCACTTTTTCTGAGTTTGGTTAGTGTTGATTAAGTAGGTTGAGCTTTGGCAAATTCTTTTGAGGACAGTCTTGTCAAGAAAGAAAATACTGAGCTTATTTAAAAATGTCTACTTTCCTCCCTCTTTCTCTCAGAAGTGCAATAAGATTTTTTAATCAATCTTCACTGGAGGGAAAACTTAGGGATGTGTGGGGGCCCCGTATGACTGTGGCCTCCTGAAGATTTTACCTCTCAAGTCTTGTCCACACTGAGCCTCTAGTTATTTGCCAATTACAGTGTAGTTTTTCTACTCTCAAACTGATTATCATAGTTCTCTGCTCTGGTGATTTTGATTCTCTGTCTCCCCATTGAGGGGCAGAAGTTTGGCCTGTGATCTTACTTCTTTCCCTTTAGGTCTAAGAAAAGTTAATTGAATTTTCCAATTGTTCACCTTTTTATTTGTTAGGATGAAATGATGACTGCAGAGCTTCTTGTGTGCAACACTAGAAACCAGACATAACTTCATATTTTTTTTGTTTTTAAATCCTAATTTACTGAGCATTTTCATGAGTGTGATTTTTAAATGCTTTCTCTCATACTGAAATGATCATTTTTTTAATCTGTTAATATTGCAAATATCCTTGATTTTCATAAGTTAAACTAACTTTAGATCTTAGAATAAACTGTACTTGATCATGATACATTATATATGTAGATTATATATATATGCATGAGTGTATATAATATATAAAGAATAATTGCTCTCAGTATCCATGAGGGATTTGTTTGAGGACTTCCTTAGATAAAAACTCTGCAGATATTCAATAAAATAGTACTTTATTTATATATAGCCTATATGCAACTTCCCATATACTTTTAATCTCTAGATTATTAATATTTAATACAATATAAATGTATTTTAGGGGAATAATAACAAGAAAAATTATCTATAATTTTAATAGACATTTTCCAAAAATTTCCTACATGTGGTTGGTTGAACTGCAGGTGCAGAATTTGAACATTCTGAGGGTCAATGTGTTTTTATTTATTTTTTTAATTTTTTTATTGGTTGTTCAAAACATTACAAAGCTCATGACATATCATCTTTCATACATTTGATTCAAGTGGGTTATGAACTCCCATTTTTTACCCCAAATACAGATTGCAGAATCACATCGGTTACACATCCACGTTTTTACATAATGCCATATTAGTGACTGTTGTATTCTGCTACCTTTCCTATCCCCTACTATCCCCTCTCCCCTCCCCTCCCATCTTCCTTCTCTACCCCATCTGCTGTTATTCAATTTTCTACCTTGTTTTTTTTCCCTTTTCCCCTCACAACCTATTATATGTAATTTTGTGTAACAAAGAGGGTCTCCTTCCATTTCCATGCAATTTCCCTTCTCTCTCCCTTCCCCCCCACCACTCGTCTCTCTGTTTTATGTTAATCTTTTCCTCATGCTCTTCCTCCCTGCTCAGTTCTTAGTTGCTCTCCTTATATCAAAGAAGACATTTGGCATTTGTTTTTTAGGGATTGGCTAGCTTCACTTAGCATAATCTGCTCTAATGCCATCCATTTCCCTGCAAATTCCATGATTTTGTCATTTTTTAGTGCCGTGTAATACTCCATTGTGTATAAATGCCACATTTTTTTTATCCATTCATCTATTGAAGGGCATCTAGGTTGGTTCCACAGTCTAGCTATTGTGAATTGTGCTGCTATGATCATTGATGTGGCAGTATCCCTATAATACACTCTTTTAAGGTCCTCAGGGAATAGTCCCAGAAGGGCGATAGCTGGATCAAATGGTGGTTCCATTCCCAGCTTTCCCAGGAATTTCCATACTGCTTTCCAAATTGGCCGCACCAATTTGCAGTCCCACCAGCAATGTACAAGTGTACCCTTTTCCCCACATCCTTGCCAGCACTTATTGTTGTTTGACTTCATAATGGCTGCCAATTTTACTGGAGTTAGATGGTATCTTAGGGTGGTTTTGATTTGCATTTCTCTGACTGCTAGAGATGGTGAGCATTTTTTCATGTACTTGTTGATTGGTTGTATTTCCTCCTCTGAGAAGTGTCTGTTCAGGTCCTTGGCCCATTTGTTGATTGGGTTATTTGTTATCTTATTGTTTAATTTTTTGAGTTCTTTGTATATTCTGGATATTAGGGCTCTATCTG
>NW_025999924.1:128269-162118 GCF_001458135.2 Marmota marmota marmota | reverse complement strand
GTTCCTGTTATCCCTAGTTTTTCTAGTGTGTTGAACATAAAGGGATGCTGTACTTTGTCAAATGCTTTTTCTGCATCTATCAAGATGATCATATGGTTCTTGTCTTTAAGTCTATTGATGTGGTGAATAACATTTATTGATTTCCGTATATTGAACCAGCCTTGCATCCCAGGGATGAATCCTACTTGATCATGGTGCACAATTTTTTTGATATGCTTTTGCATTCGATTCACCAGGATTTTGTTGAGGATTTTTGCATCGTCAATGTGTTTTTGTGTTTATATTCAAGAAGAACATTGGACTTAATTTCTCACATAATGTTTGTCAGTTTGTGAGCTGAGCATAAACTGGGTAGTAATTATTTTTCTTTTATATGTGAAAATGTATGCATAATATTAGAATTTTTTTCTTCCCTAAATGTGCTTTTGGGGGTATTGATAACAAATTCAATTTCTATAATAGACATAGCCTAACCATTGAAGATCCAATTCTGATGCTGCCCAATGAAGCTAATGACTCCATAGAGTAGTGGGGTGGGAGGACTTCATTGGTAAAGAGCTGGCACATTGGGGGATGAATATTTTTATCCTGAAAAATAGGGTCCATCTTCCTTAATGACTACAAGTTCAAGCCTTGTAAGGGGATCTAGGGGGAGGCAATATCAGGTAGGCTATCACACGTGTAGTTAAATATTTCAGGTGGTGGTCTTTTTTGATGCAGGGATACTATTATTTATAGGTTACCAGATATCCTGGGTTCTGTAAATCTAAAGAAAAGATACTGATTAGAAAGTCTTATGAATCATTTCTATTTCCTAGGAATAGCTAACTCTGCAATTTAGAGTATAAAAAGGCATCTTTTCCCTGGAGAATAGTAGAAGATAGTAAAAGGTTACATTTCCCTTAGGCAGGGGTGAGATAGAAAAAAGCAACTTTCTTCTCAGAAAACAAGGGGATATAACATTTGCTGGGGAAGAAATTTTAACCTGATTTTAATCTCAATAGAACTATTGAGATTGTAGTTTCTTTTGTGTTAAATTTGATGTTTCATTTTCAATACTTTTTTTTCTATTTCCTGCAAGTGCTCAAATTTGTTGTAATAAGTTTGTTGATTATTATAAAATAGTGATTTATTTTAATTTTTCATAGTAATTTATTACTATTCTTTTAGGGTGTGAAGGATTTGTGGTGATAAATCATTTTTCATGCTTGATGTTGATAGCTTATGTCTTTTATTTTCATGATCAGTCTAGAGATTTAGCCATTTCATTCATCTTTGATTTTTATCAATTTACTCCTGGACAGTTTTCCTTGTTAGTTTCTGTGCTTACCTATTTTTCCACTTACTTCAAGTTTACTTTGCTTTTTGTCTTTATAGTCTTATAAGATGGAACTTCAGGTCATTGATTTTGAATCTTCTGTTTAAATTCGTATATTTCTCCTGAAACATTGCTTCAATACATCTTTTATTCAATCTATAGCCCATGATTATAAATGCATTGTTTAGTTTTATTATAATTAGTAATTCTATTAATGATTTATTTTTAGTGATTCTTAAATTCCACTGTGGTCTGAAATTTTTTATTTTTTAAAAAAGTTTTTTTGAGGTGGGGGTACCAGGGATTGAACCCCAGGGCGCTTAACCACTGGGCCACATCCCCATCCCTATTTATATTTTATTTTGAGACAAGGTCTCAAATAGCTTAAGACCTTACTAAGTTGCTGGGCCTGGCTTTGAACTCACTCTCCTCCTGCCTTAGCCTTCCAAGCTGCTGGGATTACAGGTATGCACCACCATGTCCAGCTCTTTATGATTTTGATATGTTTAACTATATTGATATTTGTCTAGTTACATATTTTTTAAAGTTAATTTAGTCATAATTTTACTTAAGTCTGCCACCAATTCTAGTATGTAGTTATAGAACAAAACATCTATTGTGAAAAAAAAAATTAAGACCCCAAGTGACTAAGGAAGTCACATGTAACTTCAGAAAAGAATGTAGTTCACCGACACTATCCAGATCTTAATTCTGCCTCCTATAGATTCTATCTCTAAAATAAAGTTACAATTTTGTTCATTTCTGAGTCTTAAGAAGTTAATTAGTAACACATTGATACAAAAAAAATCATTTTAGCTCTCAATCCTTCCTTACCAATAAACACTATTTTACAAATGCAAGTTCATTGGCTCTTGACTCCAGAAATGTTCTCACTGTTATTTATATGACTCCCCACAATACACATACTTTCTGAAATCCCAGATGCCATTCTTAACTCAGCTTTAGACCACCAGGAGAAATTCCATTATCAAGAAAGAAAGAAGCTGCTGTGTACTATTGTTTAGTGGCCTGGAGAATCTGCTTCGAATAGTGACAAGTGGAAATACTTTGGGATGTATACAAGGAGTCAAATACTTATATATGTATTGATCTTACCTCAATATGTGCTCAGTTTATAGTTTATAATCATACTGCCAAGGCCCTCTAGCAAAATTGATTTCTGAGGAAGTGAGCCTTTTACTAAGGGGCCATTCAACCAGTCTCCTTTTTGCAATTATAGAAGGTCTACACCTTGTTTGACATACTAGAAAAACAGCAATATCAGAAAAATCAATGAGCAATCCAGAAAATGCAGAGATAAAAATGGTCTAAGGTCACAAGAATTGGAGAGAGCATTACTCACTGACTTACAAGTCTAGTTTGTACTCCTGTGCTATGTGTTTTTCTAACACCCTACATGTTTTCATGGTGTCAAAGTTTGTTATTCTGTATGTATATATTTACGTATCCCCTAGTCTATACATTCTACAGGCCCTAAATTTATTGTATTTCTTTTACTATGATGCAAAACAAGTTGAGTACCTGGCACATATTACATACTGAGATAACTGTTGAAAGAAAGCAAATCAGTAATTCCCTTACCTGCTAGCTAAATGTACAGTGGAATGACTTTTCCAAAGGAAATCCTTATCTCTTAAAAGGCAGGCTATAATAGCAAAGGAAAAAAAGAATGTAAAGAGAACCTACATAGAATGGGAGAGAACTTTTGCTAACTATTTTTCTGAGGATTAATATCCATAACATAAAAAGATCTTAAAAAAAAATATCAAAAAGCTCCCATAAAGAATCCAATTAACAAATGAGTGAATGAAGGAAACATACTTCTCAAAAGTATGGTCAACAAATAAATGAAAAAGTATTAAACACTATTAGCAAAGAGGTAAATGTAAATAAAAAATACACAGATTTTGTCTCACTCCAATAAATATGTAGCAAGAATACACACAATAATAAATGCTGGAGAGGATGTGGGAGGGGGGAACAGTTTTACACTGTTGGCGAGATTGCAAATTAGTACAACCACTATGAAAACCACTGGAGAGTTTCCTCAAAAGCCTGGGCAACTTAGTGACATCCTGTCTCAAATAGAAAATAAAAAGCGCTAAGGATGAAACTCAGTGGTAGAACGCCCCTAGGTTCAATTCCTAGTTGGGTGGGATCTCATCTGCTGCTTTGACATCATAAATGCTTTGAACAATTAAATTCATTTTCTCTGAAAATTTACATTTTATCTGTAAATGAGAAAACAAAACAATATGATTTTCTAAAGGCAGGAACACAAAAAGGAAATCTCTAAAAATACTTAGAAGTCTTGCTGGGTTTTATTCTCATTCTTCTCATCCTCATTTCATGTTATTGTGGTTGCTTTTGTTTCTGTTGTTGTTGTTGTTCTGTGACACTGGATATATTTCAAATGTCTAGATAACAAATAATAAAAATTTTAGCACACTCATTCCAGTAGTTACCTCTTTTAGAAACTCCTTGAATATCACTTTTATCAAAAGTTATTTGGATATTCAGCAATAAAAGAGAATAAAATCATGGCATTTGCAGGTAAATGGATGGCGTTGGAGAAGATAATGCTAAGTGAAGTTAGCCAATCCCCAAAAAACAAATGCTGAATGTTTTCTCTGATATAAGGAGGATGACTCAGAGTGGGGTAGGGATGAGGGAATGTGGGAGGGATAGAGGAATTCTAGATAGGGGAGAGGGCAGGGAGGGAAAGGGAGGAGGCAGGGGATTAGCAAGGATGGTAGAATGTGGTGGACATCATTACCCAAAGTACATGCATGAAGATAAGAATTGGGTGTCAACCTACTTTATATACAAATAGAGATATGAAAAATTGTGGTATATATGTGTAATAAGAATTATAATGCAAAAAACAAGACAAAGTACATGTATAAAGACATGAATTGGTGTGAACACACTTTTATATAAAGATATGAAAAATTATGCTCTATATGTGTAATAAGAATTGTAATGCATTCCACTGTCATGTATTTAAAAAAAATGAAAAAAATAAAAAAAGTTACTTGTTACTTGGAATTAAAAGTGTTTAACTTAGTTGAAGCATACTAATTCCAAACTGAAAATTCTGAAGCAGAACTCATTCAGGATACCCAGGAGAATTTGAAAGGAGATTTTTAAAGTGATAAGATATTGTCACATGTTTGTCTTCTATTTAAATTGCATACACATTTTTAAGGACAAATTTATTCTGAAACTGATAAATTAAGATCAAAGAAAAATGGTTGAAGAACACTTTTTTCCCATTTTTCATTATAACAATGGAAACAATTTAGTAGAAATAATGTATAATATGGATAGTCTTCTTCAATTCTCAACTGACTTCTCCCAACTATCTCAGTCAATACTATCAGACTCCTAGGGAGAGTCACTGAACATAGTAACAAATAAGTTTAAAGCAATATACTTCTGCATTATCCTTACCAACAAGATGTGGGGGGTGAGCTTGGAAGGAATAGACAAACTTTAGATAGGGCAAAGGGGAGGGAGGAGAAGGGAGGGGGCATGAGGGTAGGAAACACAGTGGAATGAGATGGACATCATTGGACATCATCACCCTGAGTATACATAGGAAGACATGAATGGTGTGAAACTAATTTGTGTACAATTAGAGACATGAAAATTGTGCTCTATTTGTGTAATATGAATTGAACTGTATTCTGCTGTGATATATAATAAATTAGAATAAAATTTTAAATTTTTTTTAAAAGTAAGAAAATCTGTCATTCTGGTAATTTCAAGGGAGTTTGGGTTCTCAGGGTCGACAGACTTAGGTTTACAAAGTTACAAAAAGAGTCAAGATAGATCAGAGAAGTATTTAAGAATAAGTGAAATAAGGAAAAGACAAATTTCTAATTTTGAAATGATTTTTTAATTAATATTTTTGTATGTATGTGTTTAAACCACTTTATTATGATTCATATACACAAAAGCTAAATAAATGAAAAAATTAAAAAGCTAAATATATTTAATATGTACAAATTTATAAATTTGAAGGTAAATATATGCCCATGAAACCTTCACCACACTCCATGTCAAACTTACCTCAGGAAATCATTTTTATGACAATAAAAGAATTATTGTAAAAAAATTTTGGAAAACATAAAGATGTATATGAAGGCTTTCAAGATCACATGTTATTCCAGTCTTTAGAGAAAATAGTTAACACTTGAAGATTTCTTTTCAGATGTTTTGTATAGTTGGTACTATATTATGTATATGATCCTATATTCTTCCTTATAACATGCCATGGATATATGCTTCTCATATTATTTTCTTGTTAGTATGAGCTCATTACCTTCACATTAATTAAATAAATACCTTAAAAGTCATAATGAGAATGGTAACTGAAAACAAAAAATTTGCTCCACACAATTTCCAAATTCTTATTACTTTTTATTCTAAATGTGAAAGTACTTGCTTTCTTTAATGTAAAGTTGTTTAAAGATCAGAATGAAAGGTTTAAACCAGTCAGTTGTGTTCATCTCTCACAGAACTGCTAAAACATTCATAAACTCTAAACTCAGACTAGTATAAAATAGGATTTGAGTAAAATTTGCAACTTCTATTAACTTTGAATCATTGGTTGTCTTTCATTAAGTATTTTACTTAGACTAATCTAAGGAATGAATAAGTAGGAATTAGTCTTAACTTAATAAAATTGATATGAATAACATAATATCTCAACTATTTTAAAAGTATACTCAGCTGATAAATATTAAGGGTGTGTATGTATCAAAGATATGTTAAATTTAAATTAGTATAATTTTACCTATTAAAAACTTTAAAAAGTTACTGAAACAAAAAATTTCCAATAGTGGAAAAGATGTGGTAAATTTATATATGATTGTTAGAGTCTGTAAACAAGTCAAGATGGAGCCTGGCATTTTGCAGAGGGAGTGGTTTGTGAAGTAACACCAGTGAGCCATTAAGTGTGGAGATTCCTTATTGGTTGACTGCTGTATCTAGTTTATGTTAATTAAGATAAGCTGTGTGGAATGTATATATACCCCTCTGGTCCTACAATAAAGGGCTCCTACTCCTGCTGTATCAATCTACACAAGTTGCTTGTCACCCCCCGGTTATTTTGCTGCAGCCGGACTGTGGCATATGATTGTTTCTGGCCCCTATGAAAACCCTACTTCAAAAGAAACTTTATATGTAATTTATCAATGGTACACATCTACACATATATTGGAAGGTTTAAGTGCATTGGAAATATCAAAGGTTGATACAGGATATTTGGGAGGTGATCTTAGAGATTCATGAAAACTGATAATAATATCAGATACAATAAGGAGAAAACTATCAAAGAAAAACTGATAAACTGAGGCAATAACAATGAATTAGTTAACTAGGTGGGCACCATACATTGAACCATATGAAAACATTAGTACTCCCCAAAGTGTCTCTTTTTACATTACTGTTCTTTATATTAGTGGAATATAAAGTATAAAGACCAGTGTAAATTCATTGACCTTTTGGACTGAACCTGACCTTAGGATGGAGAAATTACAATAGAACATCTGGGCAAAATGCCAAGTCTTTGCTCTTATTTATAATTACTAGAGTCTACTTTATATGCTAGTTAAATAATAAGAATCCTTACGATTTCTTTGTGCCTTGTTTGCTTCTTATTTAAAATTTTCTAAGATGATGGGCTTCTGTTCTTTTAGATTAATGCTACTGAATCCCTGTTCAGGATTTAGAGCACTGTTACCTGCTAGAATTCCTCTTCTACCAAATAACCCTGCTTCTGTATTCTGATAGCAGTTTGGGAGATTGACCCTTTCCAGCTTAAATTGTTGTATTATCTACTTTAGATAGTCTCATCTCAGTCAGATATTGACCTTCTGAGCCTGAAACATCCCCTACAATTAATGAAATACTTATTTTAAATATAATTATTTTCTTCTGGGTAAAATCATTAATCCAAAATTACCACATGTGCCTTTGGCTGTCCAGTTCTTTTTAATATAACTTTAGTCTTTACAAATTGACCATAAGTTAGGCCTAGACAAGAGTCAAATATATTTGCTATAAAACTTTCATCTTTCTTCTGTAAATGAAGCTAAGATAGCAGCCATGTCAATTAACTGATACTTATTCATCTTCTAGTCCTCAATTTAACTTCAAAATAGGGTACAATGCGTGTCTTATTGAAAATGGCTTGTCATCTCCTGCTATCTCACTGGAGATACCTTACTTAGGAGGCAGAATTACTTTCAGAGAGTAGGACAAGTACACTTAAATTTAACAATGGCACAAGATCAAATTTTTGAGTAAATTTACTTAAACTGACTTATAATTCTGGATCTGTATACAAAAATCACATTGCTGGACAGAACTTTCAAAACCCAAAATACAGTATTTGGTATGTGTTGTACCGTAAATACAAAATGAAAACACTAACTGACATGAAGAAGTGGAGTTGAAAAATAACTCCTACTATATGCAGATGTTCAGAGAAAATATGCTTTGAAAATGCTTTTAAATTCTGTGCTCACAAACTCCTCCCTATTTGTAGAAAATATGTCTTGTGGAAAAAAAAGAAATTTTAGAATCATTCCATAAGATTGCCAATTATCCTGAATAGCCCTTTAAGGTAAATGTGCTGTTCTTTTTAACTAAGATACTTATTTATTTTATTGTCTGTACCCTCCCTCAGATCATCTCCAAGATGGCATCTTAATAGGCTTGGGGATATTCTGTAAATGAAGCTTTTGATGGTGGAAAAAGATGATTCTTGAATTACCAGTGTATTTTTTCTGTTCTCTTGATATTGATGGCTATGGCAATGAATTGACTCCAGGTAAAATCTTGAAAATCTCTTATTCTCTCATTCTCTCCACCCAGCCACACTCGATTTCAAGATTATAACCTTGGTGCAAACTTCTGGTAATGTTCTCTAATTTCAATACCATGTCCTCAGGCTCAATAGAGAATAACTCCTGTCCTTTGATAACTCAAATATGAACAGGGAGCAGTTGAGAAGATGGGTAGTCTGATGCTTTCATGGCACTCTTGAATCTCTCACAATGGAGTCATGAGCTGCTGTGAGGACTCGAAAATGTGACAATCAGTTTGTGAGACTATTCTCTGAATAAAGATTCAAAGACCCAAACGCACAACTAAGAAGTGATTTTCTTTTTTAAAACTCATCTAAAAATACAATCCACATATATTAAAACTGTCTCAGATTGTCATCAGACAATACCCCTGGGTATTATAAGGCACAGAGATAAATCTTACAATGAAAACCCTAATCAATTCTATCCAGCTACTATTCTCATTTTACATGATACCTCTCCTCTGATGTAGAGATGTCTGGGAATAGAAGAAATGATAGGATCTTTCTTTTTTTTTCTGGGTTTCAATTAAAATATGCTATCAAAGCTTTAAACAAAAATTGCACCAAATCCACCTGCACTTATGTCTGAGTTGAGCTGGGAAGTACAAAACGTGCTTCAAGGTGTTCAAATGCCACATTCACCATTTTTATTTCCAAAAAAAAAAAGGAAGTAAATCACTGTGAAATAGTCAAAGAATAGGACCTATATGTCCTGATCTTATTTTCCTGCCCTCCCCACAAAATGTTTAAGACATTATTTGTTTTGAGTAAGTTTCTTTACAAACAAATATAATTCTGTTAAAATTTTCTTTAAATTAAAATTTAAAAAAAGGTATTGTGGACCTGATAAGAATTGGCAGAATGTGTAGTGAAGCATTTCTTAATGAAATATCAAAACCAAACCATTCTTAACAAAATCTTCGAGTTAAAAAACAAACAAACAAAGGAGTGACCTGCAAGTGAGTGTTAGGAACATAGCTCCTCAATAGCACAAAAGAAAAATACCTTAATAAATTTCAAAAAATTATGTCAACCAGGGAAATAAGTAAAAGAGAAAGGTGAACAGAACTATACTAGGATTAGTAAATCTTAACTATTATATGTCCATCTGACCTTCACTGGGAAGAAATAATTTGTTCTTTCCCAAGACACCAATTTTCAGGATGTCCATTGGACAAACCCTTTGGGAGAAAGTACCAAGTTTTTTTTTTTTTTTCCCTTATGTACTCTCTGGTCACCTGAAAGGTAATTCCTGCCTCAGCCTCCTTAGCTGCTGGGTTTACAGATGTGTTCTATGAAAGACAAATACAACTTATGCATTGGTATTGGTCATTTTAAAAAATTCTTTTTGCCCCTGAACTTTGGGATTTCTGTAGTATTCCAGAGTTACTCATATAGGGAATGATTCTTTTACCTTTATACCTCATGTTGCTTACTTTCAGTGAATTTTATGAGGAAATGGTGTGTATGTAATGCTTAGAGGACAAATTTTAATGTTAAAAAGACCTTGATTCACTTAGTCTGCCAGTTACTAGCTAGGTTCCTTTAAGTTATTTTCCTATTCTATGTTTTATCCTTTTCAAAAAGCAAAAATAATAGTATCTTGTAAGATTTTTGAAATTATAATGAAATTAAAATTGTAAAATAGACAATGCATGGTCTGTAATCAACAAGCCTTCAAAATATGGCAGCTGTTATAACTATGACTTAAGAAGCAGTGCAGCAGCTGTTTCTTAGATAATTTGCATTATAAGAGAAGTAAGCAATTTTATATTACTGAACCAAAAAATTACAATTTTTGGAAAATACAATGAAATACTGTTAAATATTTCATTAGAATAACCATGGATCATGGTTATTCTAATATGACTTTCATGTAATATTTGGTTTGCTCTTTAAAAGATAAGTGATTTGTAAATATAAATTATCAGTAATTTTACATGTAGATTTGATTTTTGTTCAATTAATATATATTCACATATACAAATTTTAAAAATCAACTTTATGTTAAGATTCTTAATCAAATATTTTTTATTGGTATATTCATAATACAGATAATTCAATAACTTTCCTAAATCCAAATAATAAATTTCAGGGAAATAGGATGGAACAATTTCTTATTAATTGCAATAAAATACTTAAGAAATTCTTGGAATGAACTTTTTACCAATCAATAGCAACTTTTTCCATGGCAATCTTACACTGTCATATTTTAAGTCAAATAACAAATGGGGCACTTTATAATTTAATGAAATGATAAATCTGATTTCAATTATAGAGGAGAATAGCAAGAAAAATCTGAGAAGAGGAAATTCATTTTTTCCTACAATATATTAAATACATCATAGTATAAAGCTTCAATGGTTATACAATGTAGAGTTTATGTACACAGAGATAAAGCAGATCAATTGGAAGAATATGGAGTCTGGAGGTACATAAAAGAATGTATATGAGAAAGAACTGATTTCAAATTAATGGGAAAAAATGAGTAGTCACACTCATTAGTTCAACTGCAAAAAGGTAGTGGAGGTAGATGTGATACTAGATATCCACTTCAAAATATATACATAATAAATTTCTGACATTTCAAAAATTAAAAGGATAAAAGAACAATTTATTACTAGAATATTCAGGTTAGTTTTAAAGATAACTTTTGTAGAATAAATTTAATTAAACATCTTTTTTTTTAGTTTTATGCCTTCCCAAGTAAAACTTCTCCAAAATTCAAAATAAAATGCTACAATAAATTTATCACACCTACAAAGTCTATTTTATTAATATTTAGTTAATTCTTAAGAAAAATGTGAACATCTATGAAAAATGGTCAATGAACATTATATATTAAATATCAACATCAACATGCTTATTTTCAGAAACATGCTTAAATATAAAGAACATATGTACAAAAAGAATTACTGAAGCACTATTCATAAGCATAACAATCTCAAAAAACCATAAAGGTCATCAATAAAGGACCAGTTAAACAAATTCAACACAATACTCAGTCTCCAGTAAAAAGAGAATATATCAGTACATTAAGGCCCATGAGAAATAAAAGGCAATAAGAATGTTGCCAAATAGCCTGTCTATCTAATATGATTCCATTTGTGTAAACAAAGGTGTCTGTTATGTTTGTATATGTTTAGAATATGTCAGAAAGAAATCACAACAAACCGATTATCTCTGGAAAAGGATGTAGTAGTCAGGGACAATGACCTTTTCTATATTTTTTAATCCTATAAATTTCTGTACTTTTAAATAAACAAGTATTACTTGTACAAAAAAATAACTAATGGTAATATTATCACTTTAAAATTAGGACTTGAACAATTGGAAGGTGCTTTTGTGAAAAGTGTTATTTTCTTTAGATATGTTGAAAGAAGCCAAGTGGGCTAATTTTAAATGTCATTGCATGAGCTTTTCATTCAATTCATTTGGAACTATCTATTATATCTGCTGAAAGGCTCAAAAGAAACAAAATGAATACTAGCCATGCAAGCTAAATTTTACCAGAAAGCTGGAAGAGCCTTAATTGATTCAGTCAATTTGTAGATAAAGCTGATTTTTATCTATTTCTATTTGTTCTTCAGTCACATCAAATTTATTATCAACTGCAACCACAACACCTCCTTGCTGGGAAGGTTATCATACCCACACCTCATCCATTTCTTAGCACTGAGTAATTCAAGGCTGTCATTTGTCCTGTCATCATTATTTTCAAAAGGGCAGGTTTGTTCAATAACTCAGTTTATTTATGTATTTTGTTGTCTCTACACACTGCCTTCAAAGTAGTAAATGACATGAAATTCTCACATCACATTCCTCATTTACCCATGGAAATTGCATTTAACAGTATAAAATGTGTTGTAGACATTTTTATCAATTTGAGGTAGTAAGTCCTATTCTGCCTTCCTGAGAGTTTTATCATGAGCATATATTGTATTTTGTCAAATGCTTTGTCTGCATCAATTAATATCATATGATGTTTCCTCTTCACATTGTTGTTATGGTAAATCATTTACATTGATTTTCAAATGTAATGGTTTTGCATGCCTGCCATGACTTCTACTTGATAATGGTGAAGTAACTATTTTTGTACATTGTGGGATTTGGTATGCTGATCTTTTCAGGGTTTTTGTGTCAGCTTTCATGGGAGATATTTGTCTCCAGCTTTTGTTCTGGTACTATCATCTAGTGATTGAATTATGGTAACACTGACCTCAAGAGACAAGTGTGGAATTGTTTCCTTCTGTTATCTGGAAGAGATTGTTTAAAATTGGCATTAATTCTTCACATATTTAATAGGATTCTTTGGAGAAACGATTTGGACATGAACTTTTCTTTATAGGGAGATTTTGAATTACAAATTCAATGTCTCTAATGATTACAAACAAGCAGAGCCAGGCATGGTGGTGTATGCCTATAATCCCAACTGCTCAGGAGCCTAAGGCAGGAAGATGAAATGATCTATTTCATTCTGAAGTTTTGATATTTGTGGTTTTATGAGTAATTGGTTTAAATTGTCAAATTTATGAATTTAAAGGGGTTCATAGTATTTACTTATTCTTTTTAATGGCTGTAGAATTTGAGATGATATGTCCTATTCCAGTCCTGATTCTGGTGATATGTCTTGGCTTTTTATTTTTGTCAATCTTATTACAATTTATCAGTTCTGTTTTTTTTTTTAACAGAATCATCTTTATGTTTCATCTATTTTCTCATTTCCTATATTTTGATCTTATAGAATTATGCTATTATACTATTTTTATGGGTTGAATTTTCAAGTTTTTCTAGTTTCTTGGAGTAGGAATTTAGATTAAGACCCTCTGGATTTCTATCAAAAACCAAATGTTATATAATTACTTCCAAACACTATAGAGTTGTTCTGCATATTTTGATATGCTGTTTTCATTTCCATTAGTTCTATATATTTTATTATTTCAATTGGATACTACTCTTTGAATCCATGTTATTCAGAATGTGCTTAAATTCTTTGATTCTCTTATATTTCTGGCACTGATTTCTAGCTTATTTTCACTATGGTAAGAGAACATATCCTATTTGATTTTAATTCTTTTAAATTTGTTGAAGTTCATTTTATGGCTTGGAATATGAAATATCTAGGTAAATGAATGCTCTGTTGTCATTGGGTGGGTGTTGTGCAATGTATCAATTAGACCTTGTGGGTTGATTGTGTTGTACAAGTTTCTAGTATCCTTCCTGTTTTTCTAAATAGTAAAGAAGGTTGTGGAATTCCTCAGCTTTATGGTAATATAGTCTACTTTTCCTTTTAGCTCAATCACTTTTTGCTTCAAGTATTTGCAGGCTTAGTTATTTGATGTGTTATTTATATTAGGACCATTATATCTTTCTGGTGATATTCATATTATGTCCCTATTTGTCTCTAGTGATGTTATTTATCTTTAAGTCTACTTTAGTTAACTTAGCCATTGCTGTTTCTTGTGACTAACAGCTACATGGTATATTTTTTCCATCAGTTTACATTCAACATACCTGTATATTGGAAATCTCTTTTTTATTTTGTGTATTTAGATCTTTAATATTTAATATATTAATATGTTAGCAGTTAGGTCTGGTATTTTATTATGTGCCACATTTTAAGTAATTTTAGTCATACTTTCTGCTAATAATTGGCATTTATAAATGGAGATGAATGAATGGATAACATATGCTAACTAAGAGCTCAATACCATGTGGCTAGAAGTTCAAGGGAAAGTGTTTCAAAGAAGTAGTTTTATATTTTCATTAGTTACAGGAAATTAATAGTCTTCAGATTAAAATATCCTGGTGAACTTAAAGATAAAATGGATGATTGAGAAAAGTTCTAACAAATTTTCATATTATATAATCCCATGGATTAAGTGAAGATCCTATTACTTTCAGGAAACAAGAAAAACACCATTAAGAAGAATATAAATCAGACATTATATTTATCACCAACAAAACTGGATGTTAGAAGTAAAGAAAAAATATCTTCAAATTTCCAAAGGAAAATTTGTATTCAGTTTGAAATTTTTACAGAAAAAAAAATGTTATGCAAATGTCAGTACAAAATACATTTCAGACTTGAAAAGTCTTAGTAAATTTACCTCTCAGTATTCCTGAGGAAGTTTCCCGAGAAGGAATACAAGCAAAATAAAGAAGATGAAAAACAAAAGAACTACTTCCTGTTGCTAAGAAGTCTGATTACAGCTTCAATACTGTCAGCTTTTGAGGCAAAGGTAGTAAACTGAGAAAAAAAATCATCACTACTAGATATGAGATGCTACTCAGAAAGGAAAAACAAATTTTCCCTACTCTGAGTGCCTTAATTCAAGAACCCTGCTAATTCACATAATAAATCTGAGCATCATCTCCACTAAGTGGTTCATGTTCCCATTAACAGGAAAGACCTTTTCCTTGAGGAAACTCCATCTATTCTGATACTTACATATGCTTTATTATCACACCTATTACATTATTTGCATCTACCTTGGTGTTGATTCTAGGAAATCAACATATGCCCTCTCATAAATGGTAGCCTCTGTCATGATTTTTCTCCCAAATGATGAATGAGAGTCTAATGTTAATGATCTTTCTAGGTAATGAAAATATCAGATAAACTTTAAAAGCACAGCTTAAACTCAATAGATACCTGGAAATATCCTTATCACATGGTTGCTAAAATCAAACATTCTTATTTTCCAACACTGTCTAGCAAAATGACTTATGTTATTAGACTAAAGAGGTTTGCTATTCCTTTTCTGCTCCCTTACCAAACAGCTTTGAAGGTATAGGAAAGCTCTATCTAGAGTGATTTTTAAATGGTTAGTAGAATCCTTCAGAGAAATCTTTTGGACCTGGGGAGTTCCAGATGGCTACCTACTATCAGCAATTGTGTAGTGAATCTAATTTATTAGCTGTAAAGTCATTTCCCAGAATAGAAAGAATCACAAGGTGAAGAGTTAGTGGCGCTGCACTCATTAAAGCTGATGTAGGTGGCACATCACATTGTCCTGAAAATTATTAGAGGCTCTTAAGAACCTTAAGTTTGTAAATTGGGCAATAGGGATAATAAGTTGACAAAGGCAGTTGTTTCTGCTTCCCTGAGAGTGGTACTTCATGGAGGGTTGAGATTTAGTTTAGGCATAATATATATATATAAATCGCCTCCCTTGGGAAATCCTCCAAAGAAATAGCAAAACCAAAGTTTGCAGGGTAGAAGCATATTTTTTCTTCTAAAACTAGATATGTACTGCATGTGGGTTATATATTGTGTTTTTTAAAAAAATAACGTATATTTTTTGAAAAGATATTGGTAGGTACTATTTCTGTCCTAAATTAAGTTATTGGAAACAATTCTTTGTTCTCCAAACATAATATTTTAAAATGCATTCATTTTTTTTTGTAGATGGGTCATTTATAGTGTGAATCTAGATTATTTATATTGCCTAGACAATATTAACAAACAAAAAAAAGCATTTGGCATAATTCAATAGTGATGCATGCTAGAATTGCTTATATACTAAATTGGGGCTCCATTTAGTAAATAAAAGTAATGAGACCTGTGGACACCTAGGAATGTCAATCAGTTTTTCATTAAACAAATCCAATGGAAAATTATTTAAAAACAGTATTATATGGTTGTCACAGCCAGGACTTGTCCAGGTTTCCTTGGATCCCTTCACAATTCTGTGCATGCCCCCCCTCTTTTACCCTTGGTGGGTTTTCCTTTCCCATGGTCTGTACCTACTTTCTTCAGAACTTCCCTGGATTAGGATAGTAATATCTTCTTGAATTAGCCCTTTTATCATGGCAATTTTTGTCTTCAATTTTGGAAATGCTTCTTCCCCTCAAGTCTATTTTGTCTGGGCTGGGAATAATTTTATCATTAAGTCTTTTGGATAAGGTTTTCAGGGAATTACTGTGTCCTTGTTTTTATTTAATTTTAGGTAACTTATATTTAAAGTATAGTTCATATAAACAGAATTTTGTATATTACTGTTAACCTAGTGGGGAAACAGTATTTTATTTGGCAGATTTATTTTATATAATATATAATTATTGACATAGATGGATTAAATTATCTTACTATTTGGTATTATTTGACCTTACTTAGATTTCACCACTTCCACACACTCTTTGTGTATTTAATACAGTATATTTTATCACATGTGTATATCATTTCACCACCAATAAAGATATACTAATGAACTTAAAGTATGTAATCTATTTGGCTTTATTTTTTTATTCAGTATACTTCCTTGGATATTCATCTAAGTTATGTACATATCAATACTTCATGTGTTTTTATTGCTAATAATATTCCATGGTATGTGTATATATTCCAGTTTATTTAGTTATTCACTTATTATATGGACTGATTCCAGTTTTCAGCTATTACAATTGAAATTTCTATAAATAATACATATTTTTTGTGTTAATCTGTGTTTTCATTTCTTTGAGATAAATGCTTAGGAGAACAATGGCTGGGCCATATGGTAATTGATATAATCTACAATGAAAGAATGAGTAATCAATCTAATACATCCATACAATGGAAAACAGTCCACCATACTGGAAAAAAATCTCAATCTTCTAGGTTTTTACATTTCATGATTCCATTTATATACCATTCTAAAAAATATAGAACTATAGTGAAGGAGAACAAATAAATAATTATTAGGGACTGCCACTGATGAGAGGAAGTGACTATAAAAAGGCAAGATGAAGCTAAGCATGGTAGCACACTTGTGTAATCACAGAGGCTCAGGAGGTTTGAGGCAGGAGGATTGCAAGTTAAATGCCAGCCTCAGCAACTTAGCGAGACCCTGTCTCAAAAAATAAAAAGGGGTGGGGATGTGGATCAGTGGCTAAAAGGCAAGCTGGATTATTTTGGAGTGATGGAAATGTTCTAAATCTTGGTCATAGTGGTGGTCACATTACTGCATAGATTGTGACAACTCACAGAACTATATACTAAAAAGGGTAAATTTTGTACACAGGTATATTAATAGTCTACCTATAGAACTTAGGCTGTAGTTTGAGTGCTGACTTTATTTTTTAACTTTCTGAAATAAGTATAGATTCATAGAAAATTGAAAAGTAACATACAGGAAGGTCCTATACACTCTTCACAAAAATTTGCTCTAATGATAACGTCTTGCATTACTTTAGTATGTTATCAAAACCAGAAAATTGGCATTGGGCATTGGTACAATCCACAATGTTTATTCAGATTTTATCAATTTTATAAGCATTCTTGTGTGTACATATGTGTTTGGTTCTGTGTAGTTTTATCAGGTAAATACCAACACAGTCATGATAGGGACATGTCCCAACACAGTAATCCATGTGCCACCTCTCAGATGTGCCCACTCCTTTCACCTTGTCCCTGACACCTGAAAGCCAATCTATCCTCTATAATTTTGCTATTTCTAGAATTTTATAACAGTATGTGGTTATCACATTTTTAGGAACATTCTCTAGTGAACTCTAATGCACTATCAAAGTTTGAAAGCCAGTGCTAAATCTAAACTTTCTCATTTTATTTTATAAGTTACTTTATCTTCAAAATATCTTTTTTGCAGGCCTATTTTAGGAACACTAATGGTTTAATTAAGCAGATTGTATTTGCTTGTTAATTTCCCTCCCTTCCCATTAAAATTCAGATTATCAGAGAAACTATTTTTCATTTCAAATAAATAGCATTTGCTACAACAGGAAATCACTATTCAATTTACTAAATAAACATACTTTTGTTCATATTTCTGAATATTTATTTTGAATGTATTTCCATAAGTAGTATGGGGGTCATGGACAGGTATACATAAAATCTGTTTAAAAATTGTGTTATGGACACTTAACTAAAATATACCCTCTTACCTAATTTTTAAGTGCACTACATAGCATTGCTAAGGTTAGATACAATGCTGTACAGAAAATCTCTAGAACTTGTCTTAAATAACAAAAACTTCATACCCAATGAATATCATCTTCACTTCCTCTTCTCCCCAGGAAACAGACCTTTCTAAATAATGGACTATATTTCATTCAGATTAAAAGTGTGTAAGAGCCCATTTCCAAATGTCCCCCTGTTCCACCTACTTTTTAAAACTATATTTTAAATTAAGTTTTATTTTCTTTTTAACTTGATAATCAAGACTAATAGCTTATTACTATTTTAAAGTTCCTTTCTTTTGTATTTCTGGCTTTTGAATCACATTTTTAAGTCTTCAGCTATTTATCTAATTGGATTTATTTATTTATTTCTATATATATATATATATATATATATATATATATATATATAGTACTTGAGTAAGAAAGTCAGTAATTTTCCTGTAATATATGTGGTGAATCTTCACTCCTTCCACACCTAGTTAAGATTCTAGTACCATAAAATAAAATTATCTTTTCAGTCTAAGCTTACAGAAGTATCATCTATAGGCAAAGTATAATTTAAAAAAAAAATTAAAGCACATGTCTTAGCTAAAATCCCAAGATGCCATAGCTAAATTGGCTATAAAGATCAATGGAGACATGATTACAAACCCATATGTCTTCTTAAGAGGGGAATATACTTAATATCCCAATTATTTCCCCAGAGCTGGGAAAGTTGACACTATAAATGCATATCCTCGGATTACATTTATCTTTAGGTGATAAAGGATAAAGTAGATAATTCCTTAATCTTCTCAATTATTCACTAATAACAGTACCCATGAAGTCTTAAAATGATTGATAAAATGGTTTATTACAACAGAAGCAGGTTATCATAAGGACAATGAACCAAATCTAAAGTCTCAGAAGGGATGAGGTTTAATTATCTCTTAAATGTTGGAGTACTAAGACATTTTCTTCCCTCTACTTTATATCAATATTGTAATCATAAAACTGTCCAGCATTATCTACTTTGAGAAATTCAGGTCTCTCATTTCTTTTTCTAAGTTAAATACTTTTTCTAGTTCATTTCTTATCAGAGTAGTTCACAAGATTATTTGACAGTTTTTGTTGTCTTCTAGAGATTTCTGGTTTTATCAGTCAGTTCACCCTAAGCCTTGGTTACCTCCTTGGCATGTGAAAGAGTTGCTCTAGATTTCTGTTGTTTCTAGAAATTTCCTTCTACTAGTTCTGGAGTCTACGGTTCAACAAAATATGCCAAATTACTCAGTTTTAAATTATGCTTTTAGTAACATGAGGCTAATTTTTAATAAATTTTTCATAATCTGCTGAATTCCCAGTGCTGAGAATATAGAGGCACAAAAGGTAGACCCAGGTCCTGCCCTCTTAAGCTCATATTCTAGTGTCTCTCAGACATAAACAAGTGATTACCAGGATTTGGACTGATGTTACATAAGTAACGGTTAGAGGCCATAGGAGTAGACATTATTATTAATTTAAACCGCAGTCCAGGAGCAGTCTGTACCTTAACCAGGAATTCACATTCTCTAATTAAATAGAGAAATGGGAAAATATTACAGATCTGTGATTATGTCCACTTCATAAAAATAATTCTGAATTTATTGTTGATCTCCTTAGTGTTTCTTTTGGGAAAATTCAATTAACCAATCTCTCTCAATGATGGTGTTAGAGGAAATTTAATTTTACTTATACACTTGAAGGAATCCTGTTAATGAACATAGAAAATTGCTACTTTTGCCTTTGTTCCCTGATATGTCAACCTAAATTTGCTGTTTTACAGAAGCAATTATCTTTAACTTTTTTTTCCCCTGATATAGTTTATTGAGCTGTCTCTACTGCCCAGTCCTTTTACAACTCACCATTGTGATATTAATTCAGTGGTTCAAAGTGCATAGAGTATGGTACTTGACTAGATACCCTGTATACTGCATGGATCCTGAGACACTGGATTTACTGGCCCAGTAATGAAGACAATGGCTTCCCTATTGGTGAACTCTCTTTGTTTAATTCGTCCTGCAAATAAGCTGGGTAGAAAACAATCTTGACTGTATTCAGTGAAAAGTTAGTTGAAAGATTTCTTCCAAGAAATTTGTTTTCAAAAATTTATCATCTCTATCTCCCTTAACTGAAAGGGAGCTCTTATAAATTTTCTTAGTAGAAAATCAGACACATGGGTCATGAAATAAAACTTACCAACATAAAAATACTATTTTGCAATAGGCTAAATAGAGTCATTGGCCTTGTTTGGATAAAAGGATCATGCAATGGAACTTGCTTAGTTTGTATTGATGAAAACTGAATCACAAACAACTAAGAGCTCTGAATTAGATTTCTAAATTTACTTTTCACCTGAGGCCTTTTTATCAAAAGAGAAAATAATTTTTATTGTAAAAACAGAATGTTTTATGTTTGTTGCATAATTCATGAGTGCTCTAAAGAGGAATTGGAGGTGAAGAATAAAATTTGACTCTGGCTTATTGTTTGTTTTCCTTATTTGTTATTTGATTTTCATTACCTATGGGGCAGAGCTGTCTGGTAGATATCAGCTTTTACTGGATCCAGTTGTAAAAATTTTCGTCTCTGCACTGAACACTAGGGCTTCTGTGTTCTCTGTAAGGTCCTCCACCTTGCTTAACAATTGACCAGAGAGACAGTTTTCAGTCTTTTTCTTCATCCTTTCATTTAATTATTACCTTAACTAGGTCATGAGATATGACAATGGATGGTAATATTTTAAATAAAAATATCTTCAATGGTGAAATGGCTGGCTCACTATTTGTTGTTTCTTGGCAACAAAATATCTTCAGTTAAAATCATCTATGACCTCAGAAACATTTCCCAGAGAATTTTAATACTTTACCAAATAAAGGAAAGTATTTTCAAAGTAAAGAGTCTTGAAAGAAAGAAAGAAAGAAAGAAAGAAAAAGGGAAAGGAAAGAAAGAAGGGAATGCAAAAGAAAAGGAAAACACTTCCACAATAAAATTAACCCATTCTGCCTTCAACTGTAATTAAAGTCAAGTGGATTAAAATGAACTCTACTATCATATATAACTAAAGAGAATTTTAAAAAAAGACTAATGAGAATACCTATGTAGAAGTACAATGTGAATGACACAGGCTAGTCATTGTATATTTCCTGGTGTATATCAGTATCACTATGATTTGTCATATTTCAATCAACATTCTAACACCCAGTTTCTACTCTCATACAATTTCTTGGGTTCTCCATTTTCTAGGGCCCACAACCAATGACTTCATACTTTTTTTTTTTCATCCTGGAGCATTCATATTACAATGAGGGATTTCTGAACTGAATGATTCTAAAAAAATAATATTCATTGAAAAAAACGATATGATTTGAGAAGAAGGAAATATTTGGTTGTAGAGAATTTGAAATTCTATTTTTCAGTTGAAGACACTATTTTTATTTTCTAAGGGATTTTTTATTTTTATTTTTTTAATGTGGTGCTGGATATCACACCCAATGCCTTACACGTGCTAGGCAAGTGCCCTACCACTGAGCTACAATCTCAGCCTTAAAGGCATTTTAGAAAGAGGGGAAATAGTCTAATTGAATTATGATAAAGTCATCTTCAGTGGACTAGTCATAGATCATAACGTTGGCAGCTAGTGATAACACTGGTATAATGGTACCTGTGATGCCAATTTTGATTCACTTTGGCTGGGCCAAGATATTTACCCAATCATTATTCTAGGTGCTTCTGTAAGAGTGGTGGTTTTTCTTTGTGGGGGGAATGGGGATTGAACTTAGGGGCACTTGACCTATGAGTCATATCCCCAGCCCTATTTTGTATTTTATTTGGAGACACAGTCTCACCGAGTTGCTGAGGCCTCATGAACTTGCTGAGACTGGCTTTGAACTTGCTATCCTCTTGCCTTAGCCTCCCGAGCCACTGGAATTACAGGTGTGCACCACGGAGCCCGGCTGGCTATACAGGTGTTTTATGGATGTAATTCACATATAATTTGGTGGTCTCTGAGGAAAACACTTTGCCTTACCTCCAGAGCATAGATGGACTTCATGAAGACAGTTGAGGCCTTAACAGAACATAGACTGACCTCTACTGAAAGAAAAGAAATTCTGCCAGAAAAATAGCCTGTAGACTTCAAATGTAACTCTTTCCTGTGTCTCCAGCTTTCTGGCATTTTGGACTGGCCATTCCTCCACAATCCTTAGAGTTAATTCCTTAACTCAATAATAAACAAACACAGAATAAATTTCTTTTTATACCTATTAGTACTGTTTTCTGGAGAACATGGACTAATATAGTATTCCAAGATGAAGGGTGATCAAGATTGATCTATCATTTCAATTATGACTCTAGGTTTAAGGGACTGGGTCTTTAAAAAGCTACAGTCAGACTTAAATTGCAAATGTCACTTCAATGGAGCTCTATATACTTACCTTTTATGAAAGCAGGAGAGCCTGTTTTGTCTGTTTTGATACCAGATTTGGGCCTGATATAGCTAATTTGATTTCAAGTTAGATTTCTTAGCTGGAATTGGTATAGAGAAAGGAGACAACCTATAAAAGATCACTTATTAAGCTGGCTAATACTGTGATAAGTCTAGAAACTGTAGAACACATACCTCAAGATTTTTTCTCCTTGAGAATTGTCTATTTATGAAGCAATTTCTGAAAGTCACTGGGTGGGGAACTTTTAGCAAATACTGATTTCTTGCCATATCCCTTCTGTTTGAGGGTGGGAAGTTGTGGAGGGAAAGTCTGGGATTCATGAGGTAATAATATCAATCAAAGTTCTTTCTTCCTTATGCAGACTAGATATTACTATTTAAACTAGGAATTCTAGTTTAATACAATTGGATCAATATGATTCCAAAGGCAAATACTATTTTAGAGACTACAATGAATAGCTGAGGAAAGGAAAGTGGTAATATTTTAAACTGTGGAGGCATATCATTTCTGGTAGACTTGAAGCTTAAATATTCTATATTTATTTGCTCCAGAGTTTCTGAAAGAACTATTTAGAAAAAATTGATATATCTTTTCTAATTTTTCTTTAAGATCATCTCTATTCATACTAGTGAAATTAACCAGTCTCAATGAGACTTGTCCCAAAGAAATTTCATTCTTCCCTAAATATGTGCTTCCCTTTTTAGTATTATCATTTAGTCCAAAAATTGTGCCATTCTTTTAAGTCATTAAGTGTAAATGAACTAAATGATCTCATTAATAAAAAGACTATGATAATGGACTTAAAAAACTACACAGCACACAAGAGCTTCTCTCATTATGTATATACACAAATATATATGTCATATAAAGGAGTATATCACTGCAAAACATAGAATTAAAAATCAAAGATGACGAATAATTTGAAAAGTTTGATTATCTGTCTAAATCCATACAAAGGTACAACTTAACAAAACAGAAATCAGGACACATTAAAAATATGATAACATTAAAATTATCATTCTAGAACATGTAATGAAAATGGGATCAATTAATCATATTGACTAACCCAGAAGACATCCAGTGAAAATTTCAAAATATGGAAAATATCAGTTTCAAGCAAACTCTTCCAGAGAATAAAGTGGGAATAAATAACTCATTTTATGGAGACAGAATAAGTTTCATGTTGAAAACTAACAAGGACATACAAGAAAGAAAAATGTTTCAGACCAATTATTTTCATAATGTAAAAATTCTAAACAAAGTATTATTGAAGCAGTTCTTGGAAGGGAAAAATAAAACATGAAGACAGGCAACAGACATAGAAGGGATGTCTGTTGAATGTTCTTGGACAAGGAGTGAGAGAAGAGACTTTGGGTAATCATAGGACTTTGACATTAGGGATGGGTACAGAGATTTTCATAGGCATTTATGTATATGTTGCAACCATAATTTTATCCTTCAGTAGATCTTCAGGAGACTTTTGTAGGGATGACAGGTTTGGAGTGGATCCTTTCCAATGTGAATTCTGAATGAAGTGGCCCTGTTTTATTCCTTTTGTAACAAAATTTTAAAAACCATTAATAAATTATTTTTTCTGTGTGATTAACACCAGGTAGAGCTTAGTGATGTTTGGATACTTAGGGTTTTTCACGTTGAAAAAAATCTTTGTTCATGTTGATTACAGGATATTATTTTATGCTTTATCATCTCACTGCACAACTTTTGAAGTAGGCAACATTTTTACACTCATTTAATAAAACCAAGAATTTGAAATATAGGAATTATTGACTATGGTAAGGCCACACATCTAGTAAATATTAGGATTTGTGGATTCAGCCCTGGATGTCTAACTCCAGAGCCTGGGCTCTAAATCCTTTGTCTCCATATATAAAAACGTGCATTCAGAATTCCATCCAGAGTTGAATGCAGAAATGAAGCTATTCTTTCTATATGTGTATCTGACAATAAAAGATCAATTCTAATTGTGTTTTATTTATACCCATATTGGACAGTTTTTCAAATAAAAGTAGTAGGTATTAATATTAAGCAGATAAGGAAAATTAGAAGTGATACTTTGTGTCAAGACTATTATCAAAACACCTAAACTTAATTCTGAGAACTCTGGCATATTATATTTAGAAAGTAATGAATTTATTTCATGTGTGCGTTAAAGCAATAAAATCCCTAACATTAGATAGATGCTAGTTCTCTCAGATAAAACATATACTGATGCCAATTGCTCAGCAAAGCAAAAGCAAAACAAACTTAAACCAAACAAAAATAAAAAATTAAGCAATTTGTTCCAAAACTCAAACATAAAAAAAAAAAAAGATTTACTGGATATTCCCTTGCGCCGATTGAATATGTTATGGTTTACATATAAGGTGTCCCCCAGAAGCTCATGTGTGAGACAATGCAAAAAAGTTTGGAGGTGAAATGGTCAGGTTATAAGAGCCTTAACCTAATCAGTGCATTAATCCACTGATAGGATTTAACTAGCTGGTAACTACAGGCAGGTGTGGTGTGGCTGGAGGAGGTGGGTGACTGGGGGTGTGCCTTTGGGGTATATATTTTGTCTTTCTTGAGCAAAGGTTTCTGTTATGAGCCATTCTTGGGCTTTGTGTATGAGCTCTGCACATTTGAGTATATGAGGGGACTGGTCTGATGTTGTGTACTGATTGGGCTTTGCAATGCAAGTGTGCCTTTCCTCTTGCTCTGCCTGTGATCCCACACAGCACCTGAAATGCTTGTGACTCGCCAAGATGTCAATCTGCTCATCACAAGACATCACCAAGCAAGACTTCACCTTTCGAAACCCTATCCCTCGCCTTATTTGAGTGGAACATTCTACTGAATGTCTTTTCCCCAATAAATAGGGGGGTCCCAGGTGTGCTCTCTTGCTCCTTCCAGCACTTCCAGTATGGAGCTGACCCTTGGGGTCACTCAGCAGTCCCACACTTAAAACTCATGAAACACAAGTTTTACATGGCTTCTTCATCATTTTCTCAGTTTATTGCCACAGTCAGATCCTTTGAACCCGGCTCATCTCACCAGGATGGCCAGCTGGTAACAGATTTCTCTTTCCTGAAGCCATATTCTGAGTTACTTTCTCCCCTGCCCCCCATTCTTCCACCCTGATGTTTGGCCTTGCCTCAGGCCCTGAGGAATGGAGTCAGGCATCTATGGACTGAGACCTCTGAAACCTCAAGCTTCCAAATAAGCTCTTTCTCCTCTAACTGTTCTCATCAGGTCTTGGTCACAGCAGTGAAAAAGCTGGGTAAAACAGAACAACATGCTCACATTCTAAATAATAAAGAACACGTTCATTTTGCTTGTTGATGAAAGCACATTTAAAAAGAAGGGCTGTCCTCTCTACTTGCATTCTCATTCATGCACTTTGCTATTATAGGTTATTAAATAGTCATTTCTGAATCAAAGTTAAACCATAGACAGTTATGAGCAGTTTGGGGCACATGCAATGCACTTCCTTTAGGACTGACAGAAATAACTGCAAGAGAAATCAATGGAGACTACTTTCTGGCATTCAAGATGGAAGAGGTCCATGACACAATGCCATTATAATTTATGTAAAGAAAGCCATACTGGCCATGCATGGTGGTACACACCTGTAATCCCAGCATCCAGAGGCTGAGACAGGAGAATTTCAAGTTCTAGAACAGTCTCAGAAACTTAGCAAGACTGTCTCAAAAACAATAGAAGGGAGCTGGGGATACAGCTCAGTTGTTAAGCACTCCTGGGTTAAATCATACATACCAAAAACTTAAAAAAGAAAGTAGTACTGTAGTCTGTTATTAAATATTGTAAAACCTAAGTGTTTGTTTTATTCCATTTAGAGAAAAAGGTTCTATACTTATTAGGAGGTTGATGAGTCAGAAACTTATTAATTTATCATTCTGCAATTTGCCCTATGCAATCACAAAGTCATGAGGAATAGATGGTTCACAGTGGAAACAGAAGGGGTGCTCTTCAAATGGAAAAAAAATTTAAAGCTTTATTTTCATTAATACTTAGAATCCTGACACATTTGGAGTCAGAGTCATCTAAAAGGCTATCTGACCCAATTTCTCTTTTTAATTTTTTTTAGTTGTCAATCAATCTTTATTATATTTATTTATATGCAGTGCTGAGAATCAAACCCAGTTCCTCACACTTGCTAGGCAAGTGTTCTACCACTGAGCCACAACCTCAGCCCCAATTTTCCTTCTTTATATATTAAGGTACCTAAAATTCAAAGAACTGGGATACTTGTCTGAAGCTGTAATTGGCCAATGGCACAGTCTAGGATAACTCTCCTGATGTGGTGGTCTTTCTATGCAGTAACTAGACCATCTTTCTTTTCTTCACATACATATTTTTGCTTTTTATATGGAAATACCAGATGACACACTTATAGATGGGAAAGCAGGTGTAGGTTGATGCTTATGGAAGCAACTCTAAGGCCCAAGTCTTTTCCATTTACCCTAAGCCATCATAGATACTAGGCATAGAGCATCACTTGACTTTTAGATCTTAGTATAAGACCCTCATTGTTATACACAATATAGGTATGATGATGTGAGGGGGAAGAGAAAAAAGGGAAATTTGTCACAGTAGATTGGGTAGAGAGAGGTGATGGGAGGGGAGGGGAGGGGAGCGGGTATAGGAAGGGCAGCAGAATACAATAGACACTAGTATTGCTGTATGTATATACGTGGCTGTATAACCAATGTGATCCTGCAACCTGTACATGTGGAAAAATGAGAATTCATACCCCATTTGAATCAAATGTATGATATTTGAAGATCATTGTATTGTCATGAGCAACTAATAAAAAAATTAATAAAAAAATAAAGAAATTCCCAAATTCCTAAAGCTGAAATCCTAGAAACTGGTTGTTAAAATCACTGTGGAAGGAGTGAATAAAAAGGGACTAATGAGAAATCCTACAAACTTCAGAGTTAAGATGGTGGCTTGAAAACACATCTAATTCTTCTTAATAGATTCTACTAAAATAGCATTGATTAAAAAAAATAAGCCCACATGAACAGAGAAGACAAGAGGAGAAATATCATGGCAAAAACTCTCAGGGGGAAAGAAGATCAATTGTAATAACATACCACACACAAGAAATCCAAATAATCAGCTAGCAATAGATAATTTCCAGAAGATTTCCATCCTACTTCTGAAACCATGGCAAAGAATGAACTAACATCTGGAAGTTGGTTAATGTACTCCTTAACAAACTCCTTGAATCTAGGTAACTGCATGAAGCACAATCACCCCATGATCAAGAAAAAAGAAAGTAGTTACAATGGGAGTCCTGTGTACACCAGCTGCAAAAGGATTTAGAAAATATATACTAGCTGAATGTTGAAACCCTCTGACACCCTCTGACACTATTCTCCTTCAAAATGGTAGCTATACCTACCCTCTGACATGATTGGAAGATTTTCCTCATATAAACGGATTAGTCAAAGGTAAAAAAAAAAAAAAAAAAAGAAAAAGAAAAAAAAAACTAAAGATACACTAGGAGATTCCTAATATAATGGTGCAAATTGATAACACTATGTATAATATTGAAGTCTGTAGATGGCAAGCCCTCACCCAGGTACCTAGTTTTCTAATAAGCTTTTGTATTTCTACTTTTAAGTCTGAAAAGACAAAAAAAAAAAAATTCCTGCAGTCTAATGATTTTTGGTTAGGTCTTAATTTGAAAAAAAAAAATTAAACAAATAAGCAAACAAATCACTAAAATACAATGTGAATCCAAAGTTAAGAAGGAAAGATGGTTGATAGTGAAAATAGCAAATTAGATGGCTTCAAGGAGCTATACATAAACATTGAAAAATGGAGCATAGCTATCAGGTCAGAATCAGCTTTGTCAACATTCTAGAAAACAGATTAGTAGCAACCAGGCAAATGCTGAATAATAAAAATACAATTTGAAAATTATAGGGTAGCTTTGCATGATTTCACTTTTGTTTGTCCCACCTATCCCCCTGGCATGACAGTGGCTTTGAGGATCCCAACCTCCTTTCCCATTGTGAGAACCTGGTCCCTTGTTCCACAGAGAGCAGAGCAGGTTGTATTCTCTTTTATTATTATTATTATTATTATTATTATTATTATTATTATTATTATTATTAGTTGTTCAAAACATCACAAAGCTCTTGACATATCATATTTCATACATTTGATTCAAGCAGATATGAACTCCCATTTTTACATATTGCAGATTCACATGGGTTCCACATCCACTTTGTATTCTCAAACACATTGTCTGTTTTGATTTATCTGGAGTCTCCCTGAGGGATGGATTTAAGGCACTTGGCTTCGTTTTGCTTAAGTCAGTACTCACTCAGGCAGAGAAGCACAAATGCAGAGGGTATACAGTGAAATACTATAAGATAAAACAATAAAATATTGTTTCTTAAAACAATTCGGTAGGTGCCAACAATAGATATGCTTATAATTAGAGAAATTCTCAGCTTTCCTCTAGGTTAATTACAGCAGTATGAATTGCCCACACATATGGGGGGATTTAGAAAACTGCATGAATTTCTGTGGCAGAATGTATGCTCAGAAACACATGAGAATACCCTAACCTTTCACTTCAGGCTGATCTCTAGACTTAACAGAAGTTTAAAGGCTGTGAAGGTTCTGTTGGGGCAGTATATAGCCTCATTAAGTGCTTAAAGGGTATTCCAACACAGAATCAATCTTTAAAAATCAAGTAGGCTCTTTATTTCTCTTTTTCATTTCTTTCTCTTGCTCCTCCTCTACTATCTGTTCCTTCTCCACATTCTTTGGCTCCAGGCATTCTTTGTCAGAACATTAGTTTACCACAAGATAAAGAAATTGGGACTTCACAGATCCCACATAACACAAAATAGACTTAAAATTAATTTAGAAAAACCATTCAATAAGCAAGCAAGTGCAACACAGCAAACTACACCACAAAAACAAACCTGGTTGTGATCTGATTTCCACAGTTACATTAAAATTTTCAAAATTCCAGTTTCACAAAAAAGTAAAAAATAAATAAATAAATAAAAAGCCCCAAAATAAGAATCTGTTCTATTCACAAGAGAGATTAACAGTCTCTAAGGAAGAACAGACATTGAATCTAGCGGGCAAACTGTCTTAAATGCTCAAAGAGCTAAAGTCAGAAAAACAATGTCTCAAAAAATAGGAAATATCAATAAAAGGGTTTCAATGATAAAACATAACCAAAGAGAAATATTGGTGTTGATTAAAAAGTACAATGTAATTTTAAAGATTCATTAGAAGTTTTCAATTAAGTTGAGTGGACAAAAAAATGGCAAACTCAAAGTATATTTAAGTTTTATCCAGTTTTGGATCAGAAAGTAAAATGAATCAAAAGATGAAAAGAGCCCAAGATATTATGGAACAACATCAAGTATAACATACATAATGGGAATTCTAGGAGGAGAAAAGAGGCAGAAAGAATATTTGAATAAATAATGACTAGAAATTCCTCAGATTTGATAAGAGATGTAGATCCATACACATCCAAAAGTTTCAATGAACTCCACGAAGGATAAACACACAATGATCCACAATGGGCCACATTTTAATTAAACGGATTAAAGCTAAGAATAAATAATCCTAGAAAAAGCAAAAGAGTAGACACAGACTAGGGTTCCACAATAAGAAAATTGCTTATTTCTCAGCAGAAGCCATGGAAAGGCAGAAGACCCTGGGATGACAAAATTAAAGTGGAGAAAGACCAAACAAGTGTCTTGTAGCTGGCAAATCCATCCTTTAAAAAAAACAAACCAGAAATTAAGACATTAATTCAGGAAGTTCTGAGTAAGTTCCAGGTTCGTAGGTCTGGTGTACCAGAAATACTTCCTATCTGACTGCTTTTCAGGCAGAAATGAAAGAATACTAGATTGCAACTCAAAGCCATCTGAGGTAAAAGAACACAAAATTAGCTACCTATGTAAATAAATAAAGTAATAATATTATTGTATTTTGGGTTTGCTATTCGTCATGTTTACTTTTAATTATCCATCACAATTTTAACAACTCAAGAGGAGGAGAATAACATTTAATCATCATCTTCTTCACTCCTGATGTTCCCAGTCTCCCTCTGTTATTTCCATTCTGCCTGTAAAACTTCCTTTGCTTATTCTTTTAGACCAAGTCATCTGGTAAAAACTTATTTTCCTCATCTGAGGATACCTTTATGTCATCTTTATATAAAGTATATTTCACTGGCCAAAGAATTCTGGGCTGGCAGTACTTTCCTTTCAGTAGGTGGAAAATGTTTCTCAGGAACAGTTTTCACAGTATCCATTTGTGATCCCACTATGGAAATGCATAATTTTTTTTTCTGGTTGCTTTTGATATTTTCTTCAGTTTCTGAGGCTTGATTATTATGTGTCTGAGAAAAAAATATATATATATATAGAAGTAAATATATATATTTTCTTGGCTTGATTCTGTTTGGCATTTACTGAGCTTTTTTATTCTGTAGTGTTTGTTTTTTTTTTTTTTTTTGTCTTTCATATACTTTGGGGAATTTTCAGTCATTATTACCTCAAGTATATTTTTATTCTTTGCCTTTCTAAGATTCCAATAACCAAAATGTCAGATGTTTTGCTTTTGTCCCATGGGTTCTTGAGGCTCGGTTCACTTATTTGTCTTCAAAAAATAAAACAATTTCTTTTTATGGTTCTTATCTGATCATTTCTATTGAGCTATCTTAAATTGTACTAATTATTTTCTCTCTCATCTCCATTCTATTTGCCCATTTAATGAGTTGTGTTTGGTTTGGTTTGGTTATTTTTTTGTTCTAAAATTTCTATTACTTTCCTCATTATGTTTTTTCTTTGCTGATAATTTTTATTATTTGTTTCAAGAGTATGCTTAATTTTTCATTAGACTATTTTCATAATAGCTATATTAAAATCCTGTTGAATAATTTCAACATCTGTTTTACCTAGGTATTTGCATTTGTTGATTTTCTTTTTAAGTTAAGATGTTCTTAAATTTTTCATATGGTAAGTAATTTTGGAAAGCATCCTGGATATTTTGAGTATTACATTATAAGACCATGGTTCCTTCTGAAATCTACTTTAGAAGATAATCAGCTTGTTTATATTCAGAATACATATCCTGGCTCAAGTTTGTCACTTTGGTAAAATGTCAATTTAGTTTAGTTAAAGCCTCCGCAGTGTTATTGTCTGCCCTGCTTGTGTTACCCAGATGACAGGCTTCCTCCCAACAGTCTCTGCAGTGCTGTCTTAGATTGGGAAAGGGTGCCACTTCATACCCACAGGCTTCACTGGATAGGTTTATTGTGAAACAGTAGGAAGTTGATATCAGTTCCATCCACAGACTCCAGCAAAGCAAGACACTGCCTACCTTGACATTGCAGGGAGAGTGAAGGATGAATTTTCCCCGCTACTTTAGCCATTAGAGCATCCAGTGGAGTTGGTGGTGTCTGCTCTCATTAGTATTTCCAGACCACATGTTACTGTAACACAGCCTGGGATGTACAGGAAGCCCAAAATATTCTATTTACTGACTACCAGGTTATTTCTTATGCCCAAGGTTTTTAGTCAATCCATTTTATTTCCATTACCATTTAAAAACTTGTTATGGATGTCCAGGGACATTACTGTACTTCATTTTGTTGTGATTAGCAGAAGGAATAGAATAAAATGCATTTATTTTGTCTAGAACCAAAAATCTGTTTTTTAAAAATTTTTTTACTAATATTAGAAAGATAACTTTCATTCTTTTAATATATTTGTATCATTGTATTTAATGAAGATTTCTGGTAAAGATTATCTGAGTCTTGTTCTTTTTTTACCCAATTTTATAATGCCTGCCTTTTAATTTTTTAGTTAATATATAGGTATTGTATATCTTAATTCTTTAAGATATATTTCTTAGACTATTTTATCTTCATTTATGAAAAATATTCATTGGATAAAGGATTCTAGTATGTCAGATCATGTTTTTCCTTCCTTCTAATACTGAAGAATTTTGTTCTACTGTCCTCTAACTTGGATTGTTTCAGAAGAGATATCTAATTGTCTTAATCTTTGTCCCTCTATATACATTGTACCGTTTTTCTTTGCTGTGTTTAAGATTTTATTATCATTAGTTTAAAGCAATTTAATAATATTTTGATGCATTTTATGTATAATTCTTTTATAAGGGCTTATTGAGGTTTTTGGATCTTTGGCTTTATAGATTTTGTCAAATATGAAAACTTGGTTACCGTTACATCAAAATTTTCTGTACTTTTTTTTTTAAGAGAGAGAGAATTTTAATATTTATTGTTTTTTTCTTTTTAGTTTTCGGTGGACACAACTTCTTTTGTTTGTATGTGGTGCTGAGGATCGAACCTGGGCCGCACGCCTGGCCGCGCGCTACCGCTTGAGCCACATCCCCAGCCCAATTTTCTGTACTTTTAAAAACACACTTTTAATTATGTTAACTAGATCACTGTTGATTACTGATTATTAAAATAAGACTCAATGACTTAACATTTTAAGCCTTTTTTTCTCTCTCCATATTTCATTTTCTAATAATTTCTACTGTTATGTCTTCAAGTCTGCTAATATTTTCTTCTGAAATGTCTAATTTTCTGTTAATCTCATTCTTTATATTGTAATTTTCGTCTCTAGAAATACAATTTGGCTCTTTTTAAATCTTCAGTGTGTTCATTTATTCAACCTTATCTACAAATTCTGTTATTGATATCATTCCTGTATCAGTTTCAATTGATAGATTTTTCTTCATATTTGGGGTGGTATTTTCCTACTTTTCATTCCTGCTAACATTCTTAACTACTGCCAGAAATTAACAATTTTGATTTTGTTGGGTCTGGACATTTTCTGTTCTGATACATATTTTTGAGTTTCAATCTGCAATATACTTACTGGGAAAGTTTCTTTTTTTCATGTCTTGCTTTTAACATATTTTAAGCAAAACCAAAGGAACATTTAGGCTAAATTTGCCCTCCTTTGGAGGTAAAACACTTCTTATTACTATGCTTAGTATTCTAGGTATTATAAGGGTTTCTGCTCTTGATGATAAGTATAAACCTCTATTCCTGGGTTTAAAGAAATTTTTATCTTCAGTTATTTTTTTAAGAATATAAAGCAGGGTTTATTTAAAAAGTGGTTAAATGGACTTCTCCCAGGAGGGAGAAGAGGGCCATAGCTGGTATTCCGGTATCCCAAGAAGTGAGAGCGTTCTGCCTTTTTTTTTTTTTTTTTTTTATT
>NW_025999924.1:99021-127471 GCF_001458135.2 Marmota marmota marmota | reverse complement strand
CTGTAGGACGCTCTTTTAAGGTCTTCAGGGAATAGTCCGAGAAGGGCAATAGCTGGGTCAAATGGTGGTTCCATTCCCAGCTTTCCCAGGAAACTCCATACTGCTTTCCAAATTGGCCGCAACAATTTGCAGTCCCACCAGCAATGTACAAGAGTACCCTTTTCCCCACATCCTCGCCAGCACTTTTTTTTTTTTTAATGTCCTAGGCTTCCTTTGTTCTGGTCTCCCTCCTTTAGGCCCAGGAGATGTCTTCAGTTTGTTTGAATGTTCTTTTTTCAGATCACCATATGCATATGGTGATCAGGACTCAGCAGAATACTCAAGAGTGACCTTCTGAAATCTGATTTCTAGGGTTCTCCTTATTAGTCTTAACTTTGTTTTCCAGCTCTTAGTTATTACTATTTGTGGCTACCTAGCAAACCGTGTCTTAGTATGTATTGTTTTCATGTACTTTTTTTTTTGTGTGTGTGTGGGGGGGGTAGGGGGCAGTCCCCTGGATGGAACTCAGAGGCATTTGACTACTGAGCCATATCCCCAGCCCTATTTTGTATTTTATTCAGAGACAAGGTCTCGCTGAGTTGCTTAGCACTTCCCTTTTGCTGAGGCTGGCTTTGAAATTCATGACCCTCCTGCCTCAACCTCCTAAGCTGCTGGGATTACAGGCATATACGTTTTCATGTCTTTCTCTCTCTCTCTCTAACTTATTTCAAGTGAGTGAGTAAATACATATATGGTCTCTTACATCACCTTACAAAAGTTTGTAAAACTGTATTCCTTCCAATAAGCTAAAAAAACAAACAGGAATGCTTGCTTCTCAATATAAAATACCCCTTTTTGAAAGGAAAGAACTAACATTAATCTAGTTTTATTCAGTATAAATTCTTTTCTAAGTAACACTTTCCAATTATAATAGCTTTCCTCATTTTATAAAGCCCTTCACAGATTTTCTTTTTACAATTATCACTTCAATTGCAATTTCCCTTTTATTATCAAGAGTTTTTGGTAGACATTCAGTTCTTCTGGAATCATTCATACTCATTATATTTGAGTTTCTCTTTTAACCACAGCTAAATATATTGGTACCAATGTGATTAATTATCTCACCCTATCTATCAAGTATAGTTACTTTTAGCTCTTTAGTTATCTGAAACCTTCTGCCTGGTGTCATACATTTTTGTCTCTTTTCTACTTTGTTTCTAATAACATCACACTCTAATCTTATTTATCTTATTTTCCAAATTCCTTTACATTCATATATGTATTTGTTTAAAGTGTATTGAATTTTTTTTCATTCTTATCTCTTTTCATCTTCTCCTGTTCTTTAAAAAAGAAGAAGAAGAAGAAGAAGAAGAAGAAGAAAAACCTCTTGGGCATTAAGCTTTCAATTATGTTGGTGAAGCATAAGTGGTATTTCCTGGTGTGTATATGTGTGTTTAGTATTTTGTAAAAAATGTTCAGAACTCTGGCCACATCAATGTTTATAGCAGCACAATTCATAATAGCTAAACTGTGGAACCAACCCAGATGCCCTTCAATAAATGAATGGACAAAAAAATGTGGCATATATACACAATGGAATATTAAAAAATATTATAAGAATAAGAATATTCTTATTCTGCAATAAAAGAATAAAATCATGGCATTTGCAGGTAAATGGATGGAATTCCAGAAGATAATACTAAGTGAAGTTTGTCAATCCCCCAAAACCAAATGCCAAATGTTTTCTCTGATATAAGGAGGCTGTGGGGGTAGGGAGGGGGAGCATGGGAGAAATAAATGAACTCTAGATAAGGCAGAGGAGTGAGAGGTGAAGGGATGGGGATATGGGGTTAGAAATGATGGTGGAATGTGATGGACATTATTATCCAAAGTACATGTATGAAGACACAAATTGGTGTGAATATACTTTGTATACAACCAGAGATATGAAAAATTGTGCTCTATATGTGTAGTAAGAATTGTAATGCATTCTGCTGTCATAGATAGATATAAAAATTAATAAAATAAAATTTTAAAAAATTAAAATATTCAGAACTCTGAAGAAATATACTTCATGCTCTTAGTTTTGAGTTCTATCACAGGAAGAATCAAACTTATATCCATAACTATTTTTCACACCCTTACATTTATTTATTACTTTTTCAAATATTTGTTGATCATTTCACCTGTCAGTTAATACCTAGGAAATGAAGCCTTAACAATAAAAAAAAAATTTCTGTTCTCTAGGTAATCAGTCTGGTGAAGATTGATAATTAAAAGAAAGAAAAGAACATCTAATAAGAGTAAATGCTATAAGAAAATAAAGCAATATGGGAATAAAAATTAGAACAGTGAAAGAAGAAACTCCAGCTAATGTGTCCACATTTTGCTAGTTTAAAAAAACAAACAAAAAAATGTGGCCAGCCTTAGTGGCACAATCCTGTAACCCCAGCTCAGGAAGCTGAAGCAGGAAAATTGCAAGTTCAATGCCAGCAAGACTTTATCTCAAAATAAAAAATAACAAAGGTCTGCAGTTGTAGCACAGTGGCATAGTACCTTTGGATTCAATCTCCAGTACTAATATATAGTATTCAATTTAAAAAGTGTGCTTGTTAGTGCTGTTTAGGTATACTTTTAAGTTTATCTTTAAATTTTCCCTTAGGAACAACATATATTGCATTACTTATAGAACTAGGTAGTGTCAATATTCATTTAAATAAAGTTGAAAAAAATTTGTTCTCACTGTCAGGTTATGGCACTCTATATCAAAATACACACTGTGCTCCTGGTCTTTGAGACTATGGTCCATGTATAAAATATACAAAGTTTCTTTGATGTTAGGGTTTTACCCTCTTTAAAAGTCAAGAGAAACCAGTAAATAAATCTAATGTTTATGACAGTATTATTGGCCCAAGGAGGGAAGAAGCTTCAACAACTGATTTTAATAACTTAACTGTTAGGAATGTTAATGTAAAAATGCAAAGCAAAGTCTTAAGGTTTCTATATTTCTAGTCTTACCTAAAAAAGGTATTAAGCAGAAATGAAGCCAGTGAATTCATCACAATCGTTTTAAATTATATGGAACATCCTAAAGATTCAATAAGTGCTTGTTTAAGAAACGAATCATGTACTATATCACTTTAAGGACAATGAAGATTCTTAAGCTTTAAAATATTCAAATAAAAAAATCAAAAAAACACCCTACAACTTAAAAATATTCAATTTAATACAAATACTATAATAAAATGTTTTCTGAAAGATATATTTATTCTCCATAAATAATTTTGAATACTATTGATATTCTTAACACTATGATGGGAATCATATGGCTAATGGAAATATACTATGCCTGGTCTCCATGAGCTTATAATAATGGAAAACACAGAAGCCAACCTAGAAGAACTCTAGGGAACTGTATAAGACAAGACAGGAATGATATTATGAGTTTTTCCTTCTTTTATGATGCTTCCATCATAATAAAGTTTTGGTCTTAAAAGAGACATTGTATTTGCAGAATTATTTCAAATGAACACTAAAGTTACAGATTTTCATTCTTCAGTGTAATTTAGTAAGTAAACGAATATCTCAAGCAATATAATAAACTACCTACCAGGAATCTGCTTTTAGTATATTAACACACATCTCAACTCTAAGACACAGTACGTTCACCTGTAATTCTCAGAATTCACTGACTTACGAATTTGCAATATTCTTCAAGTCATAGCATCAACAAATTCGATTATATGTGATGTCCATTTAGTGCCAAATATCAGATTAAGTCCCAAAATAAAAACTGTTAATCAGATGTTTCCAATCTGACATTTTTATAGCATTACAAAACCAAAACAAAAGTTCCTCAATATCAGAGATTTGATTTAATCTGATGGTATTCAAGTCTATATTATGGTTCAAAATACTATCTCATTTCTCAAAGTATATTGGGAAGGAGATTTTCAATTATGGAAAGAAATTTAGTAATCAAAGTATTTTCTGCTTTTATTCTCTAAAATAATTTCTACTTTAATTTTGTGGGATAGATATTTCAGCATGTTTTCTACTTTTATACTAAACTCTTCACAATATCACAGATTTGTTTTTCTTCAACCTTTGATTAGAGTTTTCATCTTTACCTCAGAATCACCAGAAAAAAAATCATAAATATCTTATCTAGACTATTTGAATTGTGTCCTCCTTTAGAAATTTTGCTTTTGCATCTTTTATACAACTCTGAAGGATCAAAACAAATTAAGTCGTAGTAGATTGTAAATCAAAACTGTCTAAAACTTCAAAATATTATTCACAGGCTACATGTGGCAGAATGAAAAGAGATTTCTCTTACATGAAAAGAGATTTCTCGTACATGTTAGCTCTTTTAATTGTTGGATTTCTGGATTTTCACTGGCATTGCTGGTATACATAAGGAATGGGTATTGTGTGTATCATTATGTAGAATATAAAAAGTTTTTAGAGATCAATATTTTTGGACTAATAATTTCAGCTGGATCCCCATGTTTAAAAAAGGAATATTAATAAAAGGTTGGTAATGTTTTCATAATTTTCAAAAACATTCATTAAACAAAATGAGTTGACCAGTCTAAAATTAAATACATAAAAAACATTTTCAAAAAATATGACTACAAGATATTATGTAAATTTCTATAGGAGAGATCCATTTAAAAATTATAATAAAATCAGTGCTTGCTAACTAATTCCAGCTTATTATAAGTTAATTAAAACAAAAAGTACTAAAACAACCCTAACGTCAAGTAGAATATTTAACATTTCTTTTGCACAGCAAATGTCACCATATTCATGTTTCTGTCTAATAAGAATCTAGTTTTTGCTTGAGTTCCAATGAAAAAGTGAGTCAAAAACTGTTGTAAAAGTGAAAAATAAGTACTTTTCTAAGATATATGGGCTAAATGTCTTAAGAATTTATTGTTGTAAATTAAAAAAAGGATGTGTTCTTACTTTCTAGCTTATAAATGGGTTTTATTGTACAAATATCTTTTAATAGGATACATTAATTATCGTTTAGCAATTATGAAATAGTCACCCTTGGTGAGTATTCGCTATGAGAATTGAGGCTTTTATCCCGATCTTTTTGTTTGGTATGGTTTGGTTTGCCTTGGTTATGATAGTTTTTATTGCTGTTAATTCACTTACAATGAAATACACAAATCCTAATTGAATAGCTAGATTCCTTTTTAATTTTTTATGCATACATAAACCTATGTATCCATCATTCACTCAAAATAGACAATCTTTCCAATACCCTAGAAATATCTCCCATGCTTTTTCAGTCAACTGCTTTCAGAAAAGTGGTTACCTCTGGTGTAGATTAGCCTATTCTTGAAATTGATATGATTGGCATTATCCTCTCATTTGTCACAAGCTCATTATTTGCTGCAAAATAATGTTCATAAAGCAAGTTTTTACAGAACATGTTATAACTTGGACATTCCCATTCTAAATTTCCTGAGAAATAAATTAGCTGATAAGGCTGGTCAGTGGCATTGTAAAAGTCAGTGCTTTTTTATCTATTGCTTTAGACCACAATGCACTGCTTCCCAAATCATGTTCACCTGATTGTTCTTCATGTGACACTCTGAATATTTGTGAATAGTTATAAGTTAGAATACTAGTGAGATCTTTGTCTCATTTGGAAGAAATATATCTAGAAGTTGTATTTCTACTTTTCTAGTCCCATGAAAGGGCACGGTTTACAGCAATTGCTCCAAGGATATTTGTCAAATGGCAAGCTCAAAGGAATTTTTACTATTCTCCCTAGACTACCCCAGTTTGGTATTCCAATAGGATATTGGTCCAATGACCTTTGAAATAAGAACTTTGTTCAAAAAGTGGATAAAGTTAGAGCAGTGAGCAATATCCATGGTTAATGTGATTGACATTACTTTCTGGGAAAATTGCATTAAAATATAGTTTGAAAGGGAGCAATTTTAATATCTAATATAAGATAGAGAGAATAGACTTTCAGCTTGGTAGAAAGGTCTTTGAACCCAGGCGGAACTGTGAGTTCTCATGAAAATGGCAAGCTTGTCCGACTGACTTCACCTCAGTGGGTACAACTGTTTAGTCCTGATTGACCTCCTTCAAAAAGAACTGCAATCTCATGGATGTGTGGTAAGGGTCCATATAAATCTCTTTTCACTAACACAGGAGAAGTTTTAAATTTTGATTCAGTTGCATTTTCAGTACATTTTAATGTTATCTTGCAGGTTGGATCACAACTCCCTTGCTAAGTTGTTTGCTATTGAAAATCTAGTTTTGATGTCTAAAAGGTTTTAAGGGTCAAAATATTTTGTTTCATTTTAGGAATATCTAGGGTATGTTAAAGTATATGTGAAGTGTCCTTCTTATCTCTTCACTCACTGTTTTGTGTTTTAGCTTCTGAGAAATGTTCTTTAGCAAAATTATACATACTGCATCATGACTTATTGGCTATGTTTTAAAACTTGATAAAAAAACAGCAGCCTCTGCACGTACCTGCTGAGTTTTTGCAAGTGGAGACCATTGTGCTAATGATGCTTCCTATGAAACCTGGTTGAATTTAATAGACAAATGTAGGTTCAAAATATTACAATTGGGGCTAAGGTTGTGGCTCAGTGTTAGAGCACTTGCCTTGCATGTGTGGGGCACTGGGCTCAATCCTTAGGACCACATAAATAAATAAAATAAAGGTATTGTTTCCATATACAACTAAATATATATATTATACACACACACACACACACTGCAATGGATGGCAGAACCAAATCCAAAGTGGCCACATTGGGAATGATTTGCTGTAAACCACATAGAGAGCTAAGTATAAGACACATAAGCCCTTCCACTCACATGCAAACATATCTGAAGTCTTGCTCACATCACAATTTGTCCCCAGAATGTTTAGGAGAAAGAATATGCATGTAAGATAAGCCATTTTTGTATTTAAAGAAGTGCAGAATAAATAATGTGATTTATTTTGTTAGAGTTGATTTCAGGACTCACCCTGGAAAGCTGAGGATTTCTTTTTCCCCTTATCTATCCCTCTCAAATATTATTCCTATATTTCTTTTTTTTTTCAGTGTGTTTTTATACTAGTGAATCCAGATATATTTTTATGCATTAGTACATAGGACAATCAGCATGCAAATCAGGGAACCATAAAATATTTTTCTTTTTTTAAATCTTAAGGCTGTGCATTGATGATTGCTCCATGTGAGAGGAATCTCCTGAATGCTGGATGATGGTACCTGGATGATGGTATGCATCCATAAGGTACCACGGGTGAGGACATGAGGAGATGCTTTTTATAGACCTCAAGGTGAGCTTCCCATCTTGTTCACTCCATGCTTCCCACCAAGCTCACGGCTAAATGCACACTTTTTTGCTTCAGTGGAGTGTTAGTGTCATTGACAATTTTCCTCACACACAGCCTTTGATTACCTCAAAGCACTAAAGGATAACTTATTCCTTGACATCTTTGCTATGTACCATACCTAAATTGAGTTTTGAAGCACATTGCCTTTGGGTGTTAATGTGAAAGCATCCAGAACAACTCTGGCTTCCCTCTGAGGACACCAAGTCTGACCTGTTATAATGCCCATTTCAGCAAGAATGAAAGATAATGACACTTTTCCTTCTGCTTTTCTTGAATCCACATGATGACAGATTAAGATAATATTGACATGTCATTGCATAAAGGCTCTCTTTTTTTGTTTAATTTCTGAGAATAGGGATACACATTTTGTGTCTTTATCTTTTACTTAACTTGACTTTGACCTATAAACTGTATATTAAATATGCTGTAATAACCACTCAAGCAGTTGAAAAATAGTTGTTCTGACTTGTCTTTCAGCCACATTATAGTGCAGTAATTAACCGCCTGTCTCGTGTGATTTGCTTTGGCCAATAAAATGCAAGTAGATGTTATATGTTTTACTTTTAGACAGAAGTTTTGAGAGTATGTACTTTGGTCATTTTCTCTTTTTCTTCTGTAACAGTACTATGCAATGTCCCATAAAATAGCTTCTCTGAAGAGGAGGATATGGAACAGAGCTATCAGCAAACCTCAATAGCTACAAGGTATGAGAGAAAATTCAGTCTTTGTTCAGTTAGCCTTTGGAAATGTACTTTCCTCGTTTTCCTAATTTCACCTGAATACTTGTCTACTTTCTACTTTCTTCACATATATCCTTTAAATCATATGAAAAAAAAAAAAACAGATGTGCTTGAATTTTCAAATAATTTTCATTATTACAGCCCATGAAAGTACCCCATCGCCTTCAGGTATGAACCCAATACTTTATTTTATTTAAGGTCTTCCAATGAAGAGTGAGCAATTGAAGGAGAACAATCATTAACTTTATTCCTATAGCAATGATGGGGTAATTTACAGAGCTTTCCCTCAGTTTAGGCTCAACTTTCCTTCATGTATGGACTTTCAAAGTTCTCTATTAAATCTCCTATCATTTTATGTGGTAACAATCTATTCATCTCTCCAAAATAATGTGGCCCCTTTTTCTATTGTTCACCAAATAGGTATTTCCCAGTTGATGCTCACTCAAAATTTTCCCTATTTCTTTCTCTGTTCTGACAGGAAATCACAGAGTGGCTTGTGTTCTCCACCCCATAGCCTAGTTCACTGCATTATTCCAGCAGATTTGAGCCAAAACTGGGGCCCTGAACATTTCCACACACTAATAAAGGGTCACTGAAATTGGCCCAAGACCTGAACCCCAAATCCTCAAACCTGCACATGAACCGAGTATCCTTCCCTTGCTACAGGCACATTTTTGTAGAATATCCATATTTCTCATCATCCAATGCAAGGATAAGCTGCAGCCCCAAGTTTCTCTAATGAATGTTTTGGACTGGTTACCTTTTACTGTTTAGTGTGTTTAGTTCTTCTTTCTTTGGAATCCCCATTATGCGACATCCTGAGACACTCCTTAGGGAAGGTCCCCTGACACTGCTTTTGGGGTGACTCCAATTGCAGGTTCAATGGAACAACATACAAGTCTTTTTGTTATTTGAAATTATAAGAGAAATAAATAACAAACTACCCAATAAATATGTGACTCATCTTTATGTTGTAGCATTATGTTTGCTTATACTCTACAAACATGAAATAGAATTATGTATGACTCCAGTTTCCCTTTTCCATATGAAGCAGAAGAATAAGTTGCTTATTCTTAACTCTTGTGATACCATGGATGAAAACCCCTGTGTCTTCTACTTTATAGCTTTATACTGAGGCCTAGTTATACTATGCCCATCCTTCAGGTGGATTAAATACACAAAACCCAACTGATGATTTCATGTTAGTACCTGAAGGAATATCCTTAAATCTGCTATGTTGGTGAATGGATTATGTATAGTGACTGGGTTTAAATAGGATAACAACAAAGTTAATTCAGTAAGGAGAAAAGGATCTGTATTTTTATCCCAGCAATGGAAGAATTGGCCAGTGTCACATGCAGTATGTGTTCAAAAAAATTCAGTTGTGACTTTCCAGCATCACCTCTACCAGACCTGGGGTGGAACATTTGAAGAAAATCAGAAAATGATAGAAAATCCTAACTCACTTCCTGACAAATATGTTTTATTGTTTCTGTCTGATGTACTTGTTGATTAATAAACCCCAGTAACATTGAAAAATGGCAGAGTTGTTTTTTCAGTAAAGAATTCTTAGCTGATTCACATGTTCCCTGAGCATTATATCTAAAATAGAACCCTTTTAAACACTTCTTAGCAAAGCAATAATAGGAAAATAAACTTTTGTGGTAAAGACTTTAGTACCAACTAAGAACTTTGGCTCCTGTACCATCAGACCCAATTTCAATTTTTGATTCCACTAGCAATGACTTCAGATAAAAGAACATTCTTATCTATAAAATGGGATAGAATTTTGCCTATTCAATAGGGCTATTCTGAGGATTATGTAATAGATTACTTGTAAGGGGCTTGAGTATCTGGCATATATGAAGTGTTCAGTAAGTTTGGCTTAATTTTGTATTGTTTTGTTTTTGATTATTATAAGTAAAATCCTTATACAAGATCTAGAAATACTCTTAAAAATCAAAACAAAGGAGGACACCTCTTTCCCTCTATCTGAAGAGCCAAAGGCTAGGGTAGAATCATAAATAATGGGGCTCTCACCTCAACTGTTGTGCAATATACGAAAGAAAATTCAAAGAAATGGTCACATGATAAAGATGAACAAAATCCTAAGCATGATAACTGAGATGAAGTCAGGTGTGCTGGGTGGAACAAGCTTTTAGAGATGACAAATGTTTAAGCCAAGAAAATGTCATGGAATTAACTAAAAATTAGTAGAGAACAAGGCTGTGTCTGCACAATTTGTATGCTGCAGAGCTCTGTCCTATGTGTGTAAATATATTGGCAGTGAGTCATGTTAAAAGATTACTTTAAAGTTTCTCAAGTAATTGAGGCAACTGAATACATAAAATTATAACATTTAATTATGAAGAATCAGAGAAAATCTCTCTCTCTATATTTCTCTTGAATCTGGACTGGCTCTATTATTTGTTTGGGCGATAGTGTGCAATAAGAGGGAAACTCTTCATTTCTGGTATGAGTCTCTGGGAAATGGCAAAGTCTGTCTTTAAATCTTGGAACCCAGTCATGCTGTGCTGAGGAAGTCCAAGCATCCTTGTTGAGAGGGCTGCATGGAGAAAAGTAAACTTCCTAGCTGAAGTTTGGAATTCTTTGATGATATCCAGTACCATTTTCTAGGTATGTAAGTGGAGCCACTTTGGATGTTGTGGTCACAACACCATCAGACTCATGAAAACCCACAGCTGATATTTGATGGAACAGAAATTCCCAACTAAGAGCAGGTGGAATCCCTGGCACTCAGAATCATGTGATGATATTTTCAGCTACTAATACATTTATTTTAAAGAATTTTCGTATGGTTTTATATATGTAGTACATATTTATATGCATATGTGTTTATATATATACATGTATGTATGTAACAAAATTTGCCATTTTAAGCATTTTAAGTGTGCAGTACTGTGGCGATAATTATATTCACAGTGTTATTTGTTTGTATCATACCAAACAGAAACTCGGCCAATTAAGCAATAACTCTACATTCCTTCCCTCTAGCCACAGATCAGATCCCAGTTTCCACATCTATAAATTTGTCAATTAGAGATATTGCTTATAATTGGGCTTGCATAACATTTGTATGTATGTATGTATGTATGTATTTATTTATTTATTTATTTTAGTACCAAGGATTGAACTCAGGTGAATTTAGCCACTAAGCCATATCCCCACCCCTTTTTAAATTTATTTTTTATTTCTATTTCAAAACAGGGCATGACTAAGTTGCTGAGGCTGGCTTTGAACTTGCAATCCTGCCTCAGCCTCCCACACTGCTGGAATTATAGGCGTGTGCCACTGTACCCAGGATATTTATCCTTTTTCCCTCTTTAACATAATTTTTTCAAGATCCATGCTATTGTAGCATGTATTAGAATTCCACTGTGTTCTTCTGACTGAATAATAATATTACATAACGTGTACACCACATTTTGCTTATCCATTTATCAGTTGATGGACAACGTGGGTTGTTTCTACCTTTGAGCTGTTATGAATAATGGTGTAATGAACATTAATGTACAAGTATCTGTTCGAATCACTGATTTTAGTACTTTTGAAAAGAGTATATACCTAGGAAATGAAATTTTGAGACATGGCAATCCTATATTTAATCTTACAGAACACAACCAGTTTCCATAGCAGCTGTATCATTTTATATTCCCATAAAGACATTAATATTTAGGGTAGTTTGTTCCACTACAGTAAATAAAACAATTACAATATTTATCAGCACTGTTATTACTTTAGAATCTTTTGAGGACATTAAAAAATAATCCCAGAATTAAAAGAAAACTAGCTCTACATGAAATGTTTCCATGGGAAAGTTGTCCAGCTAGCTGAAAGCTCTAAGCCACGTGAGGACATGATAGAATTTGCCAGTACGTATATCCACTGGCTGAAGTCCAGTTCAGCCAAGCTTCACACTCTACAAATATTTAATTTCCCTATGACACTAATTTTACCCTGGTGGTATTGATAAATCATCCTCTTTTACCTGTACATCCAGTTCTCTATCATCTATATAGTTCAATATAGGTACTTATTTTTTAATTTGAAAGTATCCTGGCTCAAGCAGAAGATAGAAAAATTTTTCTACAAAACGATTTCCCTCACCAATATAAAGTGTTTAAGTTTGTGAGTGCTAATTAATACAACACTCTTGAAGAATCACAATACCTGTCATCATACTAAATATTTAAAAAGCTCTGTGAGGGCAAATTTTTAATTTTATTTATGTCTATTAAAATTTATATGACCAATTGTTTCCGTTTCTAGTCTCATAGATATTTGTGTCAGGGATTAGAAGTTTCCTTCTCCAAGGTATGACCATACCAGGAATTTTCATTCTTTTTGGAATTTTTTTCCTTAGAATATTACTAAATTATATTGCAATTTGTTTATCACATGCTCATTACTTAAACTTCTTGGATGCTAATAACTACTTCAATGGTATGCATGATATTTCTAGCAGTATTAAAAGCTAAATGTTTATAAGGCAATTTATGTAAACTAGTATCTCCTGGTTTACAGTGTGTACATCTCTTAATTGCTTTTGACTGGGACAAAGAGGGAGAGGTGTGTGGGTGGAAGTGGGACTAAAGTAGGAAGAGGGAGGGTTGTGAGTGGAATAAAACAACTGATTTACTCTAAACCAGTGATTTCAAACTTTTGTTGTGTGTAGAATCACTTGGGGAGCTTTTCTAAAGACTGATGTTCATGCTGCATCGCAAACCAATTAAGTCAGAAGCTCTGTCCAGGTAAGTATGCATTTTAAAGTTCCCCCAAGTAACTGTAATGTGCAGCCAAGGCTGAGAACCTCTTTTCTAAGCTGATTAGGAGACTAGAAGGAATGTAGAAAAAGTCATTTGCAAACAGTCTGACTTAAGGAGATAAGGTCAGATCTTGGTTGTGGACAGACATTTATGTAAATAACCCAGGCTAATTTATCTCTGGGTAAACTTAACCTATTAAAATACTTTGGAATAAAAAATTGAGTCAGAGGTTCCTTGACTTTCAAATAGTTCAGTGTAATTTGTGGAGCTGTGCCAGTTAGTTCCTACAATCAGATGAATCTTGATATTTATTTTTTATTAAATTATATACTCTAATTTGTTATATATGATGGCAGAATAATTCAATTCATATTACACATATAGAGCACAGTTTTTCAAGTCTCTGGTTTTACACAAAGTACTTTTACACCATTTTTGTCTTTATACATGTACTTAGGGTAATGATGTCCATCTCATTCTACTGTCTTTTCTACCCCCTTACACCCTTGCCCCCTCCCCTCCCTTCCCTTCCTTCTCTTTTGCCCTATCTAAAGTTCCTCCATTCCTCCCATGCTCCTCCCCATCCCCATTACGAGTCAACACCCTCAAATCAAGGAAAACATTCGGCCTTTGGTTTTTAGGGATTGGCTTACCACTTAGCATAATATTCTCCAACTCCATCCATTTACCTGCCAATGCCATGATTTTGTTCTCTTTTAATGCTGAGTAATATTCCATGTGTATATATACCACAGTTTCTTATCCATTCATCTACGGAAGGGCATATGGGTTGGTTCCACAATTTAGCTATTATGAATTTTTCTGCTCTAAATATTGATGTGACTGTGTCCCTGTAGTAAGCTGTTTTTAAGTCCTTTGGGTATAAACTGGGGAGTGGGATAACTGGGTTAAAAGGTGGTTCCATTCCAAGTTTTTCAAGGAATCCCCAAACTGCTTTCCAGGTTGCTGGTACAATTGCAAATTGTTGCAACCAACGTATGAGTGTGCCTTTTCCCCACATCCTTATCCAAACAACTTATTGTTGTTTGTATTCTTGATAGATTTCATCTCATTATAGTCCAAATGGCAGCTTAGAGTGGTTTTGATTTGCATTTCTCTATGCTAGAGCTTTTGAGCATTATTTTTCATATATTTGTTGATTGAATGTATATCTTCTTTAGAGAAGTGTCTGTTCAGTTCCTTGGCCCATTTATTCATAGTCATTTGTTTTTTTGGTGTTAAAATTTTAAGTGCTTTATATATCCTAGAGAATAGTGCTCTATCTGATGTGCTTGTGGTAAAGATTTGCTTCCATTCTGTGGGCTATTAACCTCACTGATTATTTCTTTTGCTGAGAAGCAGCTTTTCAGTTTGAATCCATCCCATTAATTGATTCTTGGTTTTAATTCTTATACTATAGGAGTCTTATTAAGGAAGTTGGGGCCAAATATGACATGATGGAGATTTGGACATACTTTTTCTTCCATTAGGCACAGGGTCTCTGATTTAATTCCTAGGTCCTTGATCCACTTTGAGTTGAGTTTTGTGCATGGTGAGAGAGGTTTAATTTCATTTTGTTATGTATGGATTTCCAGTTCTCCCAGCACCATTTGTTGAAGAGGCTATCTTTTCTTCAATATGATGTTTATATGTCTTGATATCTTGATTCTTTCAAAATAAGTATGAAGACAGACGTTTCAAGACAACAAAATGCCTCAGGAACAGCCAAAGAATTATTCTACTGTTACTTTTTTCTTCACCCGAAATACTGTTGCATTATATCTATATTGCTACATGGACCGCAGTCCTTTGAGATTTTGTCTTTGACTTTGAACGTATAAGATGATCTGTCCCCGTACAAAATTACCTTTGGATAGATAGGCCAGAAAGTTTTATCAGATAAGTGATGAGTTCTACTTCTCAGGGAAGAAACTATAGTTATAGCTATAGCTATAGGGACCCTGACTGGATATGGCAACACTGTTGTGTGTCACTTATATAGTTTGAATAATTGATTTTTCATGGATGTGCCTAGGCTCTAAACACAGAGGAAAGAAGATATTAAACTAAAGTTATCTAAGAATAAGTTCTGCTAAAGGGAAGCCTGAAATAATTTAATGTATCTGAAAGCCCTAAGCAGTTGTATCAGGACACTTAGGTTCTCCCTGATCAGGAAAACTGGTAATTGACAATTCAGAGATACAGCTCTGATTTGCTTTCTGTGTTTGCTATCCTGACATCTGCTGTTTAAGAAGTAGTTCTTTTCGCAAATTGCAGTATTGTGCTACTGTTTCCTTGTACAAATTGTAGTGGGAGCCTCTGGGTCACAGGAAGCCCTAGATTAGTCAGGAGGTAAGGAGAAAAGAGCTAGAGAAACGAGAGTTATTTGATGTTTGTAAGAACATAAGCCAAATGGATGGGATCATGCCTGCAAATGATGTATAGGAAGAGAGCTTTCACCTCTTCTTTGCAAAGAAGGTGAGGAGCAGAGATGATCTCTACAAGTTCACATTTTGGAAAAATAAACTCTCTAGATGACTGGACAGATTTAATCACTGAGAAATATTCCCCTTCATCTTATCTCAGAATTTACTGAGTAGAATTTTAGCAATCATTTTAGAAATATTTCATATTTGTTAGCTTTGGCATTTGCTTCCTCATCTGTGCTCCCAGGCACTCTGTTGTTTTTAGGAAGGACCATATTCAGAGTGTGACTCTCATTTTACTCTGTCTTCCTGCCTTTCATGGATATTTGTATCCATGTAGAGCAAGGTTGAATCAGAAATCAAGATGTGTCTTCACAAGAAAGGAGATAATAGTTCTACATCCCTCTGGTAGGATTTTATTTCTAGATTCTAACATGTTTGCTATTCAAAAGTATTCTTTATTTAAAAGGCCTAACTCAAGTGTATGAATTGCCAAGATCATTGTAATGTCATGTGTAGCTAATTTAAATAAATAAATAAAAATAAATAAAAGGCCTGGACTGTGTGTGAGGAATGAAAGAAATCTGTAAATTTTTTCTCAGTCAGGACTCATGAGTTTTCTGGTCTATGATGAGTTAAATCAATGTCTGAATGAATGAATAGTTGGCAAAGAAATTCACATTTTAGCAGTAATTAGAAAATGTAAATAAATCCTATAACCATTCTATTTAAATTATGCATATAACAAGAATGTAGATGAAGAAGTAATTAAATCTACCAATCTACTGGGGAAGGGGCCATTACAGATAGTGTTAGATAAAGACTCATTAAGGCTTGTCCTTGAATTGTAATTAGGTATTTGAACAAAAATATGGAAAAAATGCATAAGTTAAATGGGGAAAGGGTATAATTAAAAGAGCAGGATTTCTCAGAAACTTTAACTTAATGACATGTGCAAATGATTTGTGATATGTATTATCTCTAGCTTCTGAGTCAAGTTGTGTTACTATATAGACCACTCCCCTTTTTATCTTCTGAGTACTATGAAAGCATAGAACTGCAGAGATCTTATAAGTCCCTTAATACATGCTTTAGTCACCTTGATGACATCCTTAACAATTCTGTCTATCCTAGAATTCAAAATCTCAAGGAACTGGAAATTCACAATTGCCTGAAGGGTCCCATTTAATCTTATAGTAATAACCACCAAACATGTACAGTGCCTTTAAACCTAAGTCTTTATCCATTTTTGATCCTGCTTCTTAAAACCATCCAAAGTTAAGTATAGGTTTCACTGTAAACTATAACCACTTAAGAAGCATCACCTCCCCTTTCCATTCTGTCTTTTTAAAAGTCAATAATACCTAGGCTCAGAGGAAATGCAGAATGAATTTGACAAAATTATACTATACACATACATGAACATAGAATTCACTGTGGTATATTCACTGTGGTATATTTATGTATATCTATAAAGAACAAATTAAAATAGGTAAATAAAAGGAAGACCAGTAGAGTAGAGAGAGAGAAATAAAGGGAGGGAGGAGGGAAGAGAAAGAAGAGGCACTGAGGACTGAAGTGGAGCAAATGAAATTCTGTGCATGTGTGATTATGTCAAAATGAATGATATAATCTTTACTATTTTGTATTCAAGGTAATTTTTTTTTCTAAACACATTTGTTAAATGAAGCAGGTTCATCATGTCACCTCGTCTTGGATGTACCTGTGTTTTGACTTTCATTATTTTAGAAAATCAGTATATGGACTTTGTGCATGGAATCAAATCATATTGATAAAACCAACCTTAGTAGCTAGCACAAGTGTTATTGCTGCATACTGATGTATATAGTCTCTGAAGCAATGACAATCAACAAAGTTCAAAGGAAGAGATATTACACAGATGTTTCCATACTTAAGGATTGTATAATCCTCCTACCTGATGAAACAGGTAAGCCATTTTCCAGAATAGGCAATTGAATAGATTCCTCATATACAGATATATATCTTTAGTGTGGTAAATTTAAAGGAGTCTTGTATTTCCCATTTAATCTAATTTTTGTTATATAAAAATGAGTACAAAATTACCCTCTTAATTGGTGCGAAGTATGTAATACAGTATGGTTAACTATGAACATATCATGAAGAAGATCTTTAGAATTTATTCATCTCATAAAACTGTCTTTATACCTATTGATTAGCAACTCTTCATTTCCTCCTCCACCATCAGCCCTTGGAAACCACTATTTAGTCTCTTCTGAGTTTGTAGATTCCTCATGTGCCATGAAGTATTTGTCTTTCTGTGATGGTATATTTTACTGAGTTTAATGTCCTCCAGTTTCATTAATGTTTTTTTTTAAATGGAATGATCATCTTTTCTAAGGTTAGAAAATATTCCATTATGTTACTCATATACATTTCCTATATCCATTCCTAGATGTATATCCAGGTTCTTTTCACATCTTGTCTACTGTAAATAATGTTGCAATCAACAAAAGTAATATATGCTTGAGATCCTGATTTCAATTCTTTTGGATTTACTCTGTACCCAGAAATGTGATTGCAGGATCATGAAGTAGTTCCTGTTGAGGGCTACAGCCAAGTCGGGATGACGCATGGCATTTTTGCCAGAAGTAGTGGTTGAGAGGTGACGCCAGCGAGCCATTAAGATGATGACTTTTGAGTTCTCACGGAGTTCCCGTTGAGTTCCAGTTGAGCTCTCATGGGGATTCCTGAAGAGTTCGCGTTGGTTGGAGGAGTTCTGGTGGTGGGAGTTCAGGAACATACCACACACAGACCGGAAGGAGCCGCAAGGGTGGCGTTCGGGAGAGTTCCCAGGGAGTATGCGTGGAATGCTGTGGGAGTTAGGAAATAAAGTTTGTTCCTGCTTGAGTGGCTTGTGATTTGTGCCCAGCCAGACTGTGGCATTTGGTGGCCCATGTGGGGAATGCCTGAAGCTCGGAGGTAGGTGAAATTGCTCACCTCTGAGGGAAGGTGAGAGAACGGGTGACCATTTCAAAAAACAATGTGTTCTTGTTTTGATTTGTTTTGTTTTTGTTTCAAGCTGCCTATCCCTAGAACTTTCTCAGGCAAACTGGGAAAAATGGTTGGCTCAAAGTTTGAAGTTGTTCTCCCCTGAGGAAGAGATAGAAATAGACCACAAATGCATATGTCAAGAAAATAGGAAAATTGATACGATTTTTTGTTCTGTTTTTGTTTCATTCTGTTTTGATTTTGTTTTGTGTTATAGTAGATCAGAAATTAGTAAAAAACAAACTGAAAGAGTGTTAAGTAAATTGTTAGAGATTCAGACTATGGTAGAAGACATTTTAGATCAAGCAAAAAAGAAGGTCTCTCGAGCTAGTCAGACAGTAGTAGAAAATTTAAAGGAAGAAAGCTCAGAGAAGAAACAGCTATTAGGGAAAAAGCTACAACAGGAGGCTGCTACTAACACCATTCTATCACCAGAGGGCATAATTCAACCAACAGCTCCACCTATGGAGACAGCTGAGTGGCCCTCAACCCCTGTAGTTGATAGATGGGATCCTGAGACAGGACCTCAAAGATTAGCATGCCCTGTACTTGAGCAGGCAGGAGGGCAGTGAATTCACCATGCTTTAGATTTCAAAACAGTGAAGCAGCTAAAAGAGGCTGTAATAACCTATGGTCCTCAAGCACCCTTCACTGTAAGCATGGTCGAATCCATTACCAACTTGGACATGACGCCAGCAGAGTGGGCTAGCATGTATAAAGCTGTGCTAAATGGAGGGCAATATTTGTTATGGAAGGTTGCCAATGAGGAATTTTGCACAGAAATGGCTAGGCGAAATGCAGCAGCCGGTTATCCTCAGAGAAATCTAGATATGTTGTTAGGAAAAGCACCTTATGAGGGTCAGCTGCAACAAATTGCATATGATCCTGCCATATACTCACAAATTGCTACAGATGCAGTTAGGGCATGGAAGACTTTACATGGACATGGAGATTTACACAGTCAATTATCTAAGGTAATACAGAGAGCTAATGAACCTTACGCTGAATTTGTAGATAGGCTTATTCAAACAGCTACCAGAGTTTTGGGGGATACAGAGCAAGCAATGCCATTAATTAAACAGCTAGTCTATGACCAAGCAAACCAAGGGTGCAGGAGGTCATTAGACCATGGAAACATGAAGATTTAAACACATATATTAAATTATGTAGAGACATTAATGAACAAGGGCAAGTCTTGGTAGCTGCAGTACAACAGGCTTTAGATGCCAGGCCAAAAACATGCTACAATTGTGAAAAAACAGGACATTTTTAAAGGAATTGCCCCATAGGAGGAGGGTTTAACAAAACTAGGTATCAAAGGGGTAGAATACTGGGTATTTGCCCATTATGCCGTAGAGGGAGACATTGGGCTAATGAATGCCATTCTCAAACCACCATAGAAGGTACTCCATTATCAAAAAATGGACAAGGACCAGGTGTTTACTCACAATATCATGGAGATAAGCATCAGGATCCATTGCCAAAAAATGGACTGGGGGGCCCAATGCTCCAGGGCCCACGACCACAAATATATGGGGCACTGGAGGAACCCAGCAACACCATCAGTGTAGTGCCCAGGACACATTGTCCATTAGATCTCTCAGACAAACCAGAGGGAGCACAGGATTGGACATCTGCGCCTCTGCCAGAGCAGTACTAACTCCAGAGATGGGAGTTCAAATCATTCTCACAGGAGTAAAAGGACCTCTTCCCCAAGGAACAGTAGGTTTATTGTTAGGATGCAGTTCTTCTGCTCTAAAAGGACTTCTGCTCTAAAAGGACTGGGGTAATTGATCCTGATTATGAAGGTGAAATAAAAATTATAGCTAGTTCTCCAAGAGGTATATCAGTAATTTCACCAGGAGATAGAATAGCACAGTTATTAATAATACCCAGCCTACATGATAAATTTTCCAGTAGTACTATAGAAAGAGGTTCAAGGGGATTAGGCTACACAGGTGTAGATTGGGCTATGCTGTCTTTAAATTTAGATTCTCACCCAATGTTAAAACTAAATATTCAAGGATATGAATTTAATGGGCTACTGGACACAGGTGCAGACCTTAGCATCATCTCTCGTCAAGAACGGCCGAAACATTGGCCATTACAACAAGCCACTCAAATGCTTTGAGGCCTAAAAGTGGCAACTAATCCCCATAGAAGTGCAATGGTATTAGATTGGAAGGATCCTGAAGGATGTGAAGGAACTATACAGCCATATGTATTGGATCATATTCCTATAAATTTATGGGGACGAGATGTCCTAGATCAATTAGGTTTGACATTAACAAATAACATCAATCCAAATGCACCCACTATTAGGGCTAGACAAGGTTTTAGGAAAGGAAAAAGATTAGGAGAACAAGAACAAGGTATAGCAGCACCAATTCAAATAGATCAAGGAATAAATAGACATGGATTGGGTTTTCAGAAGGGGTCACTGAGACAATCAAAATTACTTGGAAATCAGAAAGACCAGTATGGTTTCCTCAGTGGCCCCTGACTAAAGAAAAGATACAAGTAGCCCATGACCTGGTCAAACAACAATTAGCGGAGGGACATATATAAACTTCTGTATCTCCCCATAATACTCCCATTTTTGTCATTAAAAATAAATCTGGTAAAAGGAGATTATTGCAAGATTTAAGAGCCATTAATAATGAGATGGTTATTATGGGACCTGCTCAGTTGGGGATTCCCCAATTGTCTGCTTTGCCAAAAACCTGGTATGTTTTAGCTATAGATATTAAAGTGTTTTTTTTTCAATTCCAATTCATCCTGAGGATAGTCCACATTTTGCATTTACTATCCCTGTACTGAATCATGAAGGTCCTGATCAGAGATATGAATGGAAAGTACTCCCTCAAGGGATGGCTAACAGCCCAACTATGTGTCAAATCTACGGATCAAATTGATGAGTTAGCTAATGAGTTAAATACTTGGGCAATAATCATGTGCAAATCTAATGTTTCATTTGATAATCACTTACCATCTAATCCTTTGTTGTCTTTTTGGTCATCACATCCTGTATTTTTTCCAAAAATGACAAGAAAAACCCCTATCATGAATGCTCCAAATGTGTTCACTGATGGGTCAAATAATGGTACAGCAGCAGTAGTTACACCTGATCAAATATTTACATTTTTAGTACCCAAACAATCAGCTCAAAAGGTAGAGCTTAATGCAGTATTACAAGCTTTTGTGATGTTTAAAGATTCTGTATTTAATTTATTTTCCGATAGTCAGTATATACTTAATGCTATAGTATCCCTTGAAGATGCCCGTAGGATTTCCCCTTCCTCTACTGTTTTCTCTTTGATTTCCACTATACAAAGTCTAATCTGGGACAGAAAAGATCCATTCTTTACAGGACATATCAGGGCACATACAGGATTGCCTGGAGCTCTTAGTTTGGGCAATTATTTAGCAGATAAAACTACACATGACATACATATTTTCTCTACACTAGAAGAAGCTATAAATTTTCATAAAAATTTCCATGTCAATGCTAATACTTTACAAAAGTGTTTTAAAATAACTAAGGCACAAGCTAGACAAATAATAAAACAATGTCAAAATTGTGTGACCTTTTTACCACAAGTTAATCTTGGAGTCAATCCTAGAGGACTGATACCAAACCATATTTGGCAGATAGACGTCACACACTTGCCAGAATTTGGAAAATTAAAATATTTGCATGTTACAGTTGATACTTCTTCCGGATTTTTGATGGGCTCCCTTAATGCCGGAGAAAAAACTAAAGATATTATTGCTCATTGCTTACAAAATTTTGCCACTGTGGGCATTCCAAAACAGTTAAAAACAGATAATGGTCCTGGTTATACTTCTACCTCTTTTAAACAGTTTTGCTTATCATTTGGCATTACTCATATAACAGGAATCCCATACAATCCACAGGGACAAGGCATAGTTGAAAGAGCTCATCAAAACTATTAAAATGTACTTATTAAAGCAAAAAGAGGGAATTGGGAAGGGGCATATATCCCCCAAAGATAAACTTAAAATAACCCTTTTACTCTAAACTTTTTAAATTTGGATTCATCAGGGCTTAGTGCTGCAGAAAGGCATATGTGTCCCAAAAATGTACATAAGCCCAAGGTACTTTGGAAGGATATTCTAAAAGGACAATGGAAAGGTCCTGACCCAGTGATTGTCTGGAGTTGGGGTTCTGTTTGTGTGTTTCCACAGGGAGAACAGCAGCTGATTTGGATTCCAGAGAGACTAACCAAAGCGATTTCTACAGACCAAAAAGAACATGATTTGACTCCAATCCATAACAGCTGATATCCAGAGCTCCAGCTTAGCTATTCTTACATCTGTGACAGTGATTCTCCCACACCTGGAGGCTAATGAATAATGAACACCATCAAGACCTATTTCAAATATAAAAAACCTTGAGGCTTACTTGTGGGAATACCTTCAGACCCATATGCAAGTTACAGGAAAAAGGACGGGATATCCAAATAAGAGTCAAACCCAGGTGGTAACCAGGATGCTTTTTTCAATATTTTATTATTGCCTTTTCCTACAACATAAAGTTCTATTTTATTTTTTGAGTTCATACAGACCTAGGTTAATGTTTTTCTGATTAGTTCTATTTTTTGGCTGTGAAGTTTTTAAACATTGCAATGGAGATTTCACCTGTGAAAAGCTACAAGGCCTTCACTATTATGTGTTGTATGTATTGTGTTATGTGTGCACACTTCTGTTTTGTGTTGTATGTCTGTATGTGCATATGTCATATCATATATGATGAGCGCTCATGAAAAAAGGGATCCAAATTTTTTTTTTATTCACGTGATTTAAATGGTTTAATTTAAATTGGGTAAACAGCTGTTGAGGATTGTTTTAATATGTGAACAAATAAGGAGGTTAAGAGATCTGTTTGTTTACTTTCACCTTTCTTTTTCATTATATCTAATTCTATTCAGGATACTAAATTGTTTAGAAAATTGCTTTCTTTTAATGCCTGCTTGAATGTTACATAATTTTTTTTTAGTCATCATTGCCAGAATTCCTATCTTCATCCCAGTGCCAGTGAAGACAAAGATAAAACCAAAGTACAGCTTCTTTGATAGCTATCACAGTAAACTGTATAAACTGATGCATCAATGAATAATAAGTCAACAAGTAATGCTCAATCAAGGAGTCGATTTACTTTGGGAGGAAATGGACATATTGATGGATTCCTCTGCTTTGAACTGCTTGCAGAACTTGCCTGGACTATGTATCACTTGTATGCATTATGAACTATCTGTTGGTGCAGCAAATTGTGGTAGTGCTGGAGTATCTTTGCAGATGGTGTCATCGGTGGTACAATTTTTCCCAAAAGAGCCGTCATTTGGCTTGGTTTCATGGCATTTTGCATCCTCCTCCCTTCTGCTAGTGTTGGTCTAAAATTTGGGGGCCAACAGAGGTGAGGCAAAGAACCTCACCCCCCCACTGGTGCAAAGGCCTATACACAAAACAGTGACGGGTAAGATCCAATTGCAGTGGTACCAACCTAAGACAGGAGGCTGATGCCTTGAGGTCAGCTCATCAGATGACTGGTAAGGACCATATGTAGTATTGGACAACCTAACAGGCACGGTCCCTAAGCCACATTGCTTGTTGTTTAATTAAACAGAAAGGGGGAGATGTTGAGGGTCACAGCTGAGTCGGGATGAGGCATGGCATTTTTGCTAGAAGTAGTGGTTGAGAGGTGATGCCAGCGAGCCATTAAGATGATGACTTTTGAGTTCTCACGGAGTTCCCGTTGAGTTCTGGTTGAGCTCTCATGGGGATTCCTGAAGAGTTCACGTTGGTTGGTAGAGTTCCAGTGGTGGGAGTTCCGGTGTGTGTGTGGTGTGTTCCTGAAGGAGCCGCGAGAGTGGAGTTCGGGAGAGTTCCCGGGGAGTGTGCATGGAATACTGTGGGAGTTCGGAAATAAAGTTTGTTCCTGCTTGAGTGGCTTGTGATTTGTGCCCAGCCAGACTGCGGCAGTTCCTGTACCATTTACATTAAACCATCAGCATTCCCAGCTTCCAATTTCTACTTTCTCATCAACATTTGTTGTTTTAGTTTTTTTTTTTTTTTTAAATAGACACCCTAACATGTGCAGAACGATTTTATTGAGGTTGTGATTTGTATTTCCTGATTAATGACATAGGACATCTTTCATATTCCTGAGGACTATTTCTTTGGAAAAATATCTATTTAAGTCCTTAGTTCATTTTTAGTTGGATTAGTTTTTATTGTTGTTTTTGCGATTAAACCATAAGTGTACATTAGCGATATTGGTACAAGAAATTCTGAATCTAACTTTTTAATCCAAGCCCTCATAAGCATTCCTGCTGTATCACTACATGACCTTCACACACTGCAGAAGCTCATGTGGCCATAACCTTTATTTTTGTGGTTCAGAACCTTTTCCCAAATTTTGTTTTTAGACAGAACAAGAGGATTTATTGAAATGAAAGTACACTGCCTAAGAGAGGGGCAGTTCTTGGGTAGCCCAAACTTGTGGTTTTTGAAAAACCAAAGACAATGCTTATTTTTAAGAGGTAGAGAGTTGAATATATAGCCAGAGTAAGTAAAATTATTCTCTAGTTAACACAAGAACTGTTGAACTACTGACACAATAAATTAGTGAATGCCAGTAAAATTGGGATTCATTCTGCTGTAAAGTTGGGATTCACTCATTCAAAAGTATTTACTCATCACCTATTCTAGGTCATGCCATGTTCTCCTTCTGTGCATGCGTGGGTCTTTCTGGCTCTGTCCCATTTCTTCTAGCCTCACAGAACTGTTTGGACATTCCCAGAGACTGCTCATCTTTATAAGACTGTGATATAACCATTTATGTGTAGTGTTATATGCAGTACTCAATCAACTCTAAGACATTCATCTTACACCCATTATAATATCTCTGAATGCAGAGTGTATCTTAAATTTGCTGTAATTTTAACAACCAGACAGCAGTCAAGCAGAGCACCTTTAGAAACTGCTAAGTCTTCAATGTTCTTGATAACACCAAGGATGATTCTGTAGTAAATCATGTCATCATTGAGTTGAAAAGTGGCTCAAAGAATTCAAATTCAGAATGTAAAAAAAATTTCGGATCATCTTAATCAGAGGATGATGTTTTCTGTTTTAGGTATGCACAAAAGCAGTATGATTAAAACTTCTAAATAATTTTCTTTTCTTCCAAGTATAATGCATAGATTCTAAGTGATAAGACAGTAATGTATTATGACTTAGTAGCATTTCTTCTTAGTGGAATATAATATTTTATAAGAAATATCTTAGAGTAAATTAAATAAAGTATATAATGCAAAGTGATACTGGGAACATAAAATTATGCATAAAATATTAGAATGAGGAGAGAAGTTGGCAAAAGGCAAGTTTAACAGTTATATAAGGTAGAATCTCTGAGGTTTTGAGATGAGGTCTTGGGGAGTTGAGAGGTTCAGAAAGTCTTCATTCACAGCTTAACAAATCTGGAAGGGCCTCACCACACAGACTGCCACTGACTATCAATGTCTAATTGAAGAAAATCTGGGCAACTCTAGACACTTAGCCTGATGTGTCCGGTATGTATTCATGAAAATGTATTTTTTGAGTCTTTTGTACAATAAGGAATATATTACAGGGATAGAGCTGAGTAGAAAGAACAAGAGTCAAGTTACCTGAGTTTCTCTCCCAGCTTCATCCATTGCTTTTGTATGTTCTTGGGCAAGTTACTTAAATTCTGTGGGTCTTAATTCTCAACTTATAAAATAGACTTAATAATAGGACCCTCTATATTGAGTTATGTACATTAAATGTGCCAATATTTGCAACATTTTCTGGCACATAGTAACTACTATATAAAACAAGTGATAAAGATTTATTAACTTAAATACAATAATTATTTTTGATAGGCTGGGCTTCAGAAACAAAGGAATAGTAGGGATGCACATACACATGCACAGTTCACTCTTCTACAGTATCAATTCATCTAACTGCCACTGCACAAAAATATAGTATAATTAAATAAAATATAAAATCTTCTTTTTAAAAATGTGAAGTACAAAGTCATAATTTTTACTTCAGCAAATTTTATATATAATTATATATTATACACATGTATATGTACACACACATTTATATGTAGAGAGCGTGTATGTGTGTGTGTATGAATAGTATTTTTTATATGTGATGTTGTCCCTCACAAGTCCTGTGTCAATAAAGGAATATTCAGACATGAAATAATTAGGAGAGTTATAACCTAATAGGTTTATCCTAGTTTAAATGGACAAAGCAGTGTTAACTGCAGGCAGGAGGATCACTGGGGTCATGCTATGGAAGGGGTTCATCTTCCCTGTGGCCCCTTCCCCTTCTCTCTCTGCTTCCTGACTACATGTTGAGGAGTTTTCCTTTGCCACAAATTTCCACCGTGATGTGCTGCCTGACCATGGAGTAAATCTCTGAAACCAGTAGCCAAACACTTTTCCACCTGTAAGTTGTTCTTGTCAGATATTTTGATCACAGATGTGCAAAGCTTGTCTAGACAATGTAATTGACATGTGTTCTACCTAATCTTTGAAATAAATCTGACAAGCACTTTTTGTCCACCTCTTGTTAATGACAAAATGCTGAATTGAGGGTTCATGGAAGGTTCAAGTTGGTTTTCAGTTAAGATTTACTAATTTTCAGATTTGCTTATAGCAATACAATAAAGTTTCAATTAACTGGAAACTAGTCCCAGTAACAGTAATCAGCACTAATTGTTGCCCATAATTTTATACAGGCATTCTCATGTAGATTCACAGAATTCTACTTGTAGTCATCTAATTTTATAGTACCAGTATTTAGAGTTCCATCAATTATGTAGAGTCTATCCTTAACATTTCTTTCACGTCTAATTACTTCTCAGATGAACAAATAACATCTCAGATTTGCAAAAGGAAGCTTGTGGAGTCAACACTTTCTCCCTTTCATATCTATGTTTAGAGAAGACTTCACAGAAACAAGGCAAACTTTTTATAATGAGGCCACCCCAGGATAATGATTTTTCTAGTTCCTTTTCCCTAGAGAGGCAGAGAAAGAAAGCCTTTGGGTGAAGGAATAAAGATAAAAGTCTACATGTTAAGCTGCCACAATATCAGTGCGGTAGGTAACAGATACCTTTAGATCTCTAGGGAGTCTAACAGTTTCCTTAACAGGAGACTCTTAAGGCCTCCATCAGATGAGGAAAACAGGGCTCTGGAGTGGAATTCTGGCTGGGTGCCTACATGGAGTAACTGGATGGCTGCTGGTAGCTGTAAGAGTTACCATATTCTAATCCTCCACTCATACAGTGCAATTCAGTCTATAGACTACATGTATTTCAACTAACATACCATGCTTTCTCACTTTGGGGCTTTAAACACTACTTTCTTTGCCTTTTCGCATCAGCTTTTCTACCTTGCTAATTTCAGTATATATTTCAAAATTCAGTTCCAACGTGGCCACCTCCAAGAGCCTGCTCTGACTCACACAGCCTTGATTTTGTTCCATTTCATACTCTCCATGCTTATATTTCTGTCATTATGTTTAGTACAGTAGAATGTGATCATTGGCTTACTTCTGTCTCCAGATCCTTAAAGGTAGAACCTATCACCTAAATCAGTGGCTATTATGTGATATGACCACAGCACATAATTGACTAAATTCTACCTTCTTATGAAGTTCATGGATTTTCAAATTTGAGAAAAGCCAAAGAAAATCTCCAATTAGAGAATTTGTTTCATTCTTTTCTTCATGACACTTATTATTAATCTCTTAGTTCCTGAAGTCATTTCTCATTTCCTTTTTTTCTACTAATTTAGTGCTTCATCCATAACATTCAGTCTCAACAGGACTATCTTCTACGATTCCAAGGCCCATTAGGCTGCATTATTCCCATAAGCATTCCAAAATGTTTCATTTGATGTGATAAGCAAAATTCTCTTTGATGTTCACAAGTATTCATTTTGTACAAACCAAAGCTTTTTCATCAGCATATATTGTACTGATTTTCAAATTGCAAGGATGGTTTTTGAACACCACCAGCTGAGATGGGATTTGTTTTTTTTTTTTTTT
>NW_025999924.1:85070-99001 GCF_001458135.2 Marmota marmota marmota | reverse complement strand
TTTTTTTTTTTTTTTTTTTTTTTGGGGGGGGGGTTGTGTGTGTGTGTGTGTGTTTTTGCCTGTATTTAGTTTCTCCTCCTTAGCTTCATTTCCCTGAGGCTTTCCCATTTCATATTTGCTCCTCAATTCCCTATTTTTCATAATTATATAAGTATTCATAGACTTATCACTGCAGTACAGAAGGACACATAAAAATTTTCATGCTCTACCCACTTAACAAGCCAGATCAAAAATGAGAAATAAACTCTCTCTCTCTCTCTCTAAAATTCTCTCACTCTTTAAAAAAAATAAATGTTAAAATTCTCTCTCTCTCGCTCTCTTTAAAAAAAATGAGAAATAAAAAATGAAAAAACAGTTGCTCTGTTTTTTGTCAAAAATATTTATTGTCACACACTTTAATGTCTTGGTAATATGTACTGCATCTTTACAATCATATGGGGATGAATTACTTTAAGGAAAGTAAGGGTGTGTGTGTGTGTGTGTGTGTGTGCGCGCGCACACACGCTGGCATGTGTGTTTTGTATCAAGGATTGAACCCAGGTGCAATTAACCACCTAGTCACAACCCCAGCCCCCAATTTTAAATATATATTTTATTTAGAGACAGGGTCTCACCAAGTTGCATTAGGGCCTCATTACATTGCTGAGGCTGGCTTTGAACTTGCCATCCTCCTGGTTTAACCTCCCTAGCCACTGGGATCCTGTTATTTCTTTAAACCAAAACTGAATAATTTAGATTGCCAATTGATTCTATGTCTATCACATTTGCTCTTTGAAGTCCTATCATACTATAGTTATTCAAAACTGCAGATTCACGTACCACAATTTGGGACAAATGAGATGACTTATTTGTGTATTGAATTTTTAATGATGCTTTTTTGCAAAAGACTTCAGAGAGAAGTTTTGAAAAGTTGCCACTGAGCACAGTAATGAGATAGTGCCTTCAGTTCAGCATTGAATTGGGACAGAATGAACTAATAGACAGTTGTTTCTGTGAAGCAAAATTTTAGAAGCAGTCTCCAAGGAATATTTGAAAATTTTAAAGACAGCTGTACATTTTTTTTCATATCAATTTTTAAAAACTTTTCCTCACAATTACCTCTAATTTTTTTCCTAAAGCACATTCCAAAAATGTAGTATTTCAATAAAATTTTGGAAGTCTTTTTCATTAGAGTTTAGCTTTTGAAGTTTTTCACTAACTCCTCTGTCTGAGAAATGGTTGGCTTTCTTAAAAACAGATCTTTTAAACTATGTTAAAACATCAGAGAGTTTCACTTTGTATATTTTCATATCAAGCTGAATCATATGAAAATGATGTTTTTTATGTCAAAACCAGTTGAATATTGGCAATTTCATATGGCCCCAAACCACAAGAACATGTATGTTTTATTTTGGATTGTATGTTTTAACCAAATATCGATTGAAACATCAAATAGCTCAATAATTATTTCAGAGAATATGTATCACCAAAAAAGTAGTTTTGTCTTTTGAAAGAAATCAGTTGACAAAACCTATGGTAGAAACTTAAAGCATACACCATGTGCAGTTTTCTGCATGCATTGGCTATAATATGTATTTAGAAAGCTTAATTTATTACTCTAATAGGAACCAAAGAGCCCAAATAATTCTGCAGCTAAACCTTAGATGCTTAGAAGAAGTACAAATCTTATTACAATTACAAGGAAAACCTTTGGTAATATTGTTGCCTTTCTAATTGGGAAGTAAATTGGATAAGCCTTTTCACAATGGCATATTCTATCAAGGCTTAGAATTTTTGCTGCTAGTTATTCACAGATGACTATTGTGATTTTAATTCTTATTTGCAATTCCATACTGTAGTTTTAATAAGACACCTGTCCTATAAATGTTCCTTCCTTAACCTTCAAATACTACTAGAAACACAAAAATCTTCAAAAGTGGGCTGGCATGGAAAAAAATAAGAGCAAAGGAAATAGATCAAGTATAGACTGAATGAATGGATACTGAAGAGTCACTGGTAGATCAAAACTAGTTTGTGATTAGTAGTAGTAATATTAATAATGATAATATGACCAGGAGGATCAAATTTCAAATCTCATATTTTGATGAATTGAATTAAAATATTCAGCTTCATCAATTGAATATTTTAAATGATACTACTTTCCAGACCATCCAGCAGACATAGAAGCTAGAACTCTAACAGAATACTCCCAATTTAAGTGAATAAATGGAGTTAGTGAGGTCCTGCTTATTTGAAATCCTTTTTGCCCTGGTGATAAATTTTTAGCATATTTCAGGATATTTTCTGAACATCCTAGAAATCATATAACTTCAAGAGAAATTAAAACTAAATTTAGTGTTTCTAAAATATAATGAACTTATCAAAGTTTCTCCCCCTCTCTTGATGATTTCTAACAGTGATGTATTTAAGACAATTGATCTCTGAGAATAATTTACCTAATGCATTAATATCTGATCTCACTGAAGTTGAAAATCAAAATCTTGCATTTTCTCTCAGGTTGTTCAAAATGATGACTTATTAAACATACCATGAACATAAAATATTAGAATCCAAATAAAAGTGCTTAAGTCATGTTTATGGGCCAAAGTTAATATATTTGACAGTTTTAAACCCCTATTCACTGAACATGTGTGCACTTTTATGGTGCTTTCATTAATGTGTTTATTGATGCTAAGTCTATCTCAAAACCGCATTATGCTTCCAAATCTTAGGGATATGAGGAACTATCTTTTCAGATTTTGATTCTCACCTAAGAGTCTTAGACAAACTACTCAATAAGAATCTTCCACCAGGAGCTGGGGTTGTGGCTCAGTGGTAGATCACTTGCCTACCATGTGTGAGGCACTGGCTTTGATTCTCAGCACCACATATAAATAAATGAATAAAATAAAGGTCCATCAACAACTAAAAAGAAAATTAAAAGAAAAGAATCTTCCATCAGACAAAAAGTTATGACAATGAAGTGGGGAAAAATATGTAAAATGATAAAATGTCCAAGCCCTATCTCCCTTCCTGAAAATCTGTAGTGTCATAAGTTTCAGTTGTATAACATGAACAAGGACTAGAGGTCTGCTCTTGCTCTACAACATAGTGCCTAGGTTAACATCTATGTGCAGAATATTTGCTGTTAAGGGTTCTTAAATTTAAAAAATAAAAATAAAGAGACATAGGAAACTTTTGCAAATAATGGGCTTGTATATTACTTTGTGGCATTATCTTATGAACTGAGGGTAAAAGAGGAAGTTGTTCAACTTGTATATTTTTTGTTGTTGTTTATCTAAAAGATGGAAGTGTTAAATTTAAATTTTCATCTGTTTTTGGCCTTAATTAAATACAAGAGTGATATGCACAGAATCTTACCGGTACTCAAGGTAAAATGATATGAAAAAAATAAGAATTTGAGTAAATTCTAAGTTCCAAAGTTTAACACTATTGCCATTGGAACATGACCAAGTTTTTTTTAATTGTGTTAGTTCTTCTTAGATATAAATGACAGTAGAATCCATTTTGATAAATTTATACAAGCATGGAGTATATCTTATTTACGACCCCATTCCTATACCCCACCCTTGCTTTTAACCTTTTGTTCCCCTTTGTCTAATCTACTGAACTTTTCGTCCCCTCCTCACATTTATTGTGGCTTAGCTTCCAAATATCAGTGAAAACATTTGAACTTTGTTTTTTTGCATCTGACCAAACTTTAAAATCAGCCAAGCTGGGACAGTAAAACTAAAACAATATATATTTTTCCTTACTCTTCAGTTTGAAAGAGGCCAGAAATATCTAAGAAAAACAATTGTGTGTGAATAATGCTTCTAACATCCATCATTTGCACTTTTATAAAAACTAAAATGGAAAGAGGGGATTATGTCAGTTTTCTAGGGTGGCCATAACAAAGTACTGCAGACCAAGTGGTTTAAATAGCAAAAATATGTTTATTCCCAGTTTTGGAGATTAGAAAGTCAAGGTCAAAGTATTGATAAGAAGCAGACAGATGTGAATAGTGCAACATGAGGTTAAGGAAATAATTCTATAAAATGGGCCCATTGTGCTGACACCCACATGTATTTTCTTCCAAGAAGCAATTTACCTGAAGCCCTACCTGGCCTAATTGGATAGAATATGTCATATTCCTCAGCAAACTACTCTACTTGCAGGAGAAATGCAGGCCTGAAATAATGTTGATAAGAGGAACCCAAGTTATCCTGAAGGGGGAGACTTTGACACTTTTCATAGACCAGATCCTGAAATTCGGGGAAATAAGGATAATTCTTCCTAACCATGAAATTTGTAAAAAATTATGGTTAAGAATTCAAGAACTAGTCAGTATGGGCCAAAGTGCAAGAACTAGTCAGCATGGGCCAAAGTGATCTAAAGTCATCTTATGTGTCCTAAAGGACCTGAGGACTTAAAAGTATGATGTGATCTTGCTGTCAAAAAAAAAAAAAGAAAAAGAAAAAAAAGATTTGAACCTCATTGAGATTCTCTGGAGATTTCTCTGGGGGCCCCCAGTAAAACTAGAGCTCAGGAGAGGCACACTACCCCTCTGCTAATAGGATCCTCTCTCTCCCTTGAGAGTGTCCCCTTTCCCTATCCTTTTAAGAAACTCATGTCTGTTACTCTGAGTGACAGGTCTGAAATCTCTGATTTTTTCAATCCCTGATTCTTGCAATCAAAACTTCACGCTGCTCAGTTTCCCAGAAGGCCCCAGCTCTGTAACATGATCAGGACACTTTCTTCTGAGGTCCTGGGGATAAAGATTTTAACATACAAATTGAGGTGAGGACAGGAGGGTATACAATCTAGCACTAAGAGCAGTTATAAATGTCACTGGGTTCTTATTCAAAATCATTCTAAAAATGAACCTAGTCAACTTTTACTTTTATGAATGTAAATTTGAAACAAAAGGCATTCATTTTTTATAATTCAGCCAAATGAAAAAGCAGGGGTAAAGAAAGCAACAGCTGAGTTGAATCCATGGAGGACTTGGGTCTACTCCTCAGTATTCCAGTGCACCTCTATGAGTGTTAGCAGAATTGCCATTTCAAGTTCAACATCATCACATGGCTTTCTTTGACCAATGAGATGGTATGCAGAAGTAACTCAGTTCAATGTTTGATCAGGTAAATTGCTGAAGTCATTATGGAAATTCTAATCAGGATGAGAATGCAGTAGGGCCTCAAATAACCTAACAAGCAGAGACACCCCAGCTGACCCAAAATAAACATAAAATAATCAAGAAATAAGTCTATGTGTTAAGCTATTGAGATTTTGAGTTTGCTTGTAACTGCAGCATACCTGTTCCCTCTTGATGGGTTCAGTGGGAAAAATAATGATGATTTCTTTAATGGTGACAATAACCAGCCTCACAAACTTATTAATTCAACTTAGGTATGGCAACATGAACCAAAGTCTCTATCTACCAGTTATACCTAAGAGGCCACTACAGAAAGATTCATCAACTTCAGATATGTGATAATGTAAACATTTTACATCTTAGAATTGCTAAAATATACAATGTGAAAAAGAGGCAGTTTTATTTTTATAGTGGTTTAGTGTCTCATTGTAGCTAGTGTACTTTTCATTATTGGCATAAATGAGAAAATATTTATGTATGTATACCTCCAAGTAAATTGTTTTTCCATGAATTGTCCATTCACATCACTTGCGCACCTATTTATTAGGATGTCAATGTTCTTAACATGTGTGAGTGTTCTATTGATTAAGGCTCACAGCAAGTTAAAAATAGGTTAATCTCAATGCCTATATTAAAATAAAAAAGAAGAAAACACTGATCATCTATGGTAGTAATGGTCAAGGAGAAGTCTGATTTTGTATGTTTGTCCTAGGTGGATTTAGTGTACATTAGTTTATCAATTGGTGAGTTGATATTGAAAGATCTCAGAATAAAAGAGATTTCCTTCATTTTTTCTTCAATTAGTGAACCTCTCAGAAATCTTGAATAATCTCATTATTTAGATCAGTGCAAGAAGCATTATTTGATAGTTTTCTATCCTCATCCTATTTAAGCCAGGAATGTTAATTAAAATAAATTCTATAATCCAGCAGGGCGCTAACCGTTTTCTGTCTTGTTCTTGCCTTTCAACTTTTATTGTTCGACTTCATTACTTACAGATGCCAAATTCCACTATTGCATGTCTTCCGATTCCTGTCACTCTTACAGTGATTTCAATGGTCTTGAAGACAGAGCAAGGACTAAGTGTATCTACTCCATTTTTTTTTACTTCCTCAACAAATATTTAAATGGTCAATAAGTAGTACTGCCAAACTCAGGGTGTGTTGTAGTCAGTACTTAGGTAATTAAGTGCTGGTCCAGATTGAACTTATGTAATTAAATAAAGGTCTGGCTTGAGAAAGCCACTTGGTGATGGTGAGAGAAAGTATTGAGTTATAAAAGGATGATAATGAGTCACATAAATTCAGGAGTTTCCTTCTCTTGGCTCTTTCTATTTGAAAAGGAAAAAAAAAAAGAACAATTTAAAGCAGCTGATAGATAGCCTTCCTAGGCATGACACAGACAATTTAAAGCAAGGACCTTACTCATTCTGTAAAGCAAGCAAAACATAGCTGGCTGCCTTGCCTTTGAAAAGCATGACATGCAGACCTGGTTGGGGGGGGGGGGAATACAGCAGTGAAGGCAGTAAACATTCTTCTGTTCATCAATGCCTGAAAAGGTGTATTCTCTGACTTAGTCTTGCTGCCATAACAGGCCAAAGAGGCTAGTCTATTTTAATGTTAAACCAAATCACTATAAATGTTATTGCCTTATAGCCAGCAATTATTAAGCATACAGATATGGGAAAGAGCCTCCATCAACAAACAGCAGCTACAATTACCTGTTATACCAAGGTCAAAATTATCTTGTTCATGAAAATCTTAAAATTATGTCATTCACCCCAACCTGCAAAAATTTCATTATCTCCATAGTTGGCCCCCATATCCCATTCCTTTTATGTTTCTTAATAGTTTTAATCCATGCATTAAATGATCATGCTCCAGGGGGCCGATGAATAATGACCCTTATCACAAAATTCACTTCTGAAGAAAAACAATCTCGATGGCAGATATAACATATGATCATTATTATCACTGCAGAGTTATTTGTATAAGAAGTCTTGCTGTTAGCATACTAATATAATTATGTTATAGCATATTCCAGTAAAATCACATTAAGTTAACAATGTGGCTTTCTATCATTGGTCAAAGAATGAAACACAAATGCTTTAAATGATACATTTCATTTTTCTGAAGCATAGCTTTTTGCAGTACAAATGGTGAAATGTAAATGTTAGCTTGGGGTTTTAGATGGCTAGTATTAAACATCTCAATTCAAAGGTCTGTTAATATAAAAGTATTATGGTTCAAACTAGAATTTCAAATTGCAGATTTAAGAAAGCTGATATAACCATGGTCTACTGGTATTGTGCCAGACGTTGTGTGTTTTTTAGTTTATTTAAACAAATTAAAGCACACAAAGGGTCACCTTGGATATAGTAAAACATTCATGCCATAGTTAACCTTTGGGGATATAACTTCCCACTGAATCTTCCAACAAATTAATTTGTAAAATTAAATTCTAGATACCTGATAATATTATATAGCAATTCACTCAACTCGGGTAAGTCATATCAATCACAGAAGAGATCTAACACCAATGAGGCTGTAGTATTAGAATTTATGGTTCCTTATAAAATAGAATATAATTATAACATACTATCTAAACACAGAATGCCCGTTTCTATTTCCTACAGGGGCAGAAGTGGGTTGGGCACAACACAAGGCCTATCCAACAGATATCCATGGTTTTTCCATGCTCAAATATTTTTGTCATTAAAGGTTTGTTTTACCTGTCCATATTCTCAGAATAGTAGAGAATCAGGTTTGTTTCAAGAATGAAATAGCCAGTGTCTTTATTTTGAGTGCACATGACTTACCACACAAATTTTAGCTTGTTTTTGAGAGTCATGAATTAAGCAAAGGACTATGAAGTAAAACAGGTAAAAAATGCAAATATTATTTCCAATGATAATCAAAACAAAATAGTGATCACTATCAAAATGACCATGTAGAAATACATCTTTTTTCATGTAGAACCTCAACCCAAGTGTCACTGGTTTGCAGAGAAGGGAACTAATATACAGCATAGACAAAATATATAATAAGTTTATCTATAATTGTAAGAAACAAAGAATTGCCTTTTTAGTATTGAGCAGACTGTGCTTAGGGTCCAATATAATGGAACAATTACTATCCAAATGGACCACAAGATAAAAATTGGAGGATATAGTCATTTGGAGTTTTCCTTGAACATTGATGCTTTGGTTAGTTTGAGCTTTTAATTTGGACTGGAATTACAGGAGTCATTACTAGAAAAGTGGTGAAAGAAGAAACAAGGGAAGTTGGCCTTGTTTCTGAAATTGAGAAGAGACAGTTTGACATTGAACAAAGTATCATGTACCTGAGAAGGCAGAAAGAGTAAGAAAAGTGTTAGGCAAATATGGGAAATCCCATTCAAGCAGCTCCCTTCCAAATTCACAGGCTAAAAATTATAAAGGGGTGTCACTCCACACACTGGAGATAATAACACATTATCAATTAGAACTTGAAATTTTTAAAAAAATGAAATATCACCAAAAATTAAAATGGCAGAAACTGTATTTTGAAAATTTTAAAATACTTATGAATCAACTCATAGGTTTCTTAAAAACACAGAAATATACCCTGCTCATGTATCAGAAAATTACTTAAAGTTATGAATTTTCCCCACTATGATCTATTGAGTCAAAAATCTCTAGGAAAATTTCAGAAGTCTTTTTATTAAAACAAGACATTGATGAGATAAAAACAATTTTGAAAAGAATGAAGTAGGAAGATTCACACTGCCCTCTACAAAGTCATAAGAATAAAGACAATTTGGTATTTACAAAAATAGAAACATTCATCAAGGGATAATATAGAGGGTCCATTAACCAGCTCTCAAAAATGCAGATCAATTGATTTTTCAACAAGAATCCAAAAAGCAGTTCAAAGGGATAAAAGCATTTCAATAAATGGTGCAGGAAAAATTGAACATCTATATATTTTTAAAGTGTCTTGACATATAATTTATACCTTAGTTTTTAAAAACTCAAAATGAATCATCTAAATGTATAATATAACATTAATAATTCTAAAAGTAGAAAAAAATCTGAACTATCTTTGGTCAGATGGATTGACATGACACCAAAGCCAAGAAAGAAAAAAAAAAATGAACAGGAAATTAAAAACATTAGTTCTATGAAAAGGCACTTGAAAATCTATGTAAAAAATATGATTTGTAAAGTTTGTGGCAAACAGTTTATTATCAGGGTATACACTCAAAATAATATTTAAATGTATTATAAATTATGTTGTATTATAAATACATTAATTTATATTGTATTATAAGTGTTAAAATAAGGACAAAACATTTGAGCAAATACTTCACAAAATATGATATGCAGATAGAAAATAAGCATATGAAAGTATTTAAAATGACAATCCTTAGAGAAATACAAAAAGTAAGACACAATGAGTGCTTCAGCCTAGATACCTAAAGAACTCATTAGTCATTGCTCCTAGCAAGAAACGGCTGAACAAATTGAAAAAAAAAAAAAATATATCAAGGCTTTCTCTTGGATCCTTCAGAGAACTGACACCACAAGGCAAACTGCTATGCCGAATCTAGAAAGATAGGTGAATACTGAGAATTACAGACAAGATCAGACTACCTGAAATAGAAGCTATAAGATTCATATAGTGACAAGAACTCTTAAATAACCATTTTGACAAATTGCTGAGGCTAAATGTGGACCAGCATGAGACCCAGAAATACTTTTCAAAGTCACAGTGTTAAGGAGACATCACTTTTACAGGGTTTACCTCCAGAAACCCCACAAGGTTTTATAATAAGGAGCCAAGGAAAGATCTTTATTTTTTTAAAGTGAAAAGCACTGGAAGGAGGTAGAAAAAATAAAGCCCTTGTACACTGGTGGGAATACAAGTATGGATAACAGTATAGAAAATCCTCAAAAATGTCAAAATTAGAACTATCATGTGATCCAGCTACCCATTTCTGGGTAGTTATCCAAAAAAAAAAAAAAAATGAAATCAGGATTTTAAGGAGATAATTGTACAGCAGTGTTCATTGCAACACTATTTACAATAGCCAACATGTAGAAACAAACTAAATGTCCATCTAGAGATGAATGAATAAAGAAATTGTGGAATTGATAAAATGAAATATTACAGCTATAAAACATTGTACAAAGTGAAATATGTACAAAGTGAAATATGCCAGTCACAAGAGGACAGATAATGTGTTTTTCTATGTATTTGAGGCATCTAAAAATAGTTAGATTTATAGAAATAGAATGTAAAATGATGGTTTCCAGATACTAGTGGTAGAGAAAAAAGGGAGTTATTGTTCAAAGGATGTAAAATTTCAACAAGAAGATTAAGTTCTAGAGATCTTCTCTATAATCATATATGTGGAAAATTATATTCTATAATTTATATATATATAACATTTGTTAAAACTGTAGGTATAATGGTATGTGTCCTTATAATAAAAATAAAAAATGGAAGGGCAGGAAGGAGGATGGGAGAGGGAAGGGAAAGGAAAGAAAAGAGAAGGGGAGATGAGGGGACCTTTATCTTCTAGTCAATATGGAGAGCATAGGTGCCTCACTTCCTTTGGCAGCAATTCACACACAATAGCTAATTGCATTGAAATACTGGCCCTCAAACGAAACCTTTCCATTAGTTTACTCCAACATTTAAAAATTCTTCTATGTTTTGTTTCAGAACAGTCGAGTTTAATCTAACAATTTTTAAGAAAGTCTTCTTTTGTTGTTTTTTTTTTTTGTATTGGCGATTGAATCCAGGGACACTTTACTGTTGAGCTATATCCATAGCCCTTTTTATTATTTTCATGACAGTCTTACTAAATTGACAAGGCTGTTCTCAAACTTGCCATTCCCCTACCTCATCTTCCTGAGTTTCTGGAATTAAACACCATCACACTTGGCTTCCTTACCATTTTAAAGAAGTGTTCAATGCCATTTCTCTTTGAAAGACTTGTCATGTGAAAGGCATTTTGTTATACTGTTGTTATGTAAGTGTTCTTCCATTCAGTCCTCACAACAATCTTGAAGGTAGGTTTTATTACCACTCCAGGTTACAGGTAACAAGAAGAATTTAAAACACTTAAAATTCAACAAATTAAGTGAAAGAGCTAGAAGAAATTTTATTTGTTTACTTATTTATTGGTACAAGGGATTGCAACACAAGCACTTTACCACTGAGCCACATCCCTAGCCCTTTTTAAAAAAAAAAAAAATTATTTTTAAGACAAGGTCTTGCTGAGTTGCTTAAGGGTCCACTAAGTTGAGTCTGGCTTTGAACTTGTGATCCTTCTGCCTCAGTCTTCACAGTTGCTAGAATTATAGGCATGCTCCACCTCACCTGGCTAGAAATTTATTTTTAATCACTATTCATTACCCATTATGAAAAAGAATCTTCCACTATAGTGTAGCCAATGTCAACTTTTTAAAAATACCCTTTTGCACAAACCTATCATTACTGAAAGTAAATTATGGAGAGTGAGACTAAAAATATTAAAAAGAAGAAAATCAGAAGTTTTATTTTGCCATTATAATAAAGTAAGAAGTTTTAAGGAGATTATTCCAGGAAAAGAGATATCAGGCTTGAAAACTAGCATGGTCAGTTTGTTCTAAAGGCAACACTTACAGCCTGTCTATAGATTATCATATGACTGTGTCCTTCCATCAATTTCAATGCCAGTTGGTTCTCAACAGATGTTGTAGAGGGGAAATTTTCTCTATCATTTTGATTTCCTTGGCTCTTTTCTTTCCCTGTTGCAGCTGACCACACTCCCCTATCATATTAACATGTGCATATGTAGAAATGGCACGTATATTATTTATATGCATGCATATGTACACATGTTTTCAATTTTAGCTCAATATTCATGATATTATAACCTATCATTTCAATATCTTTAAGTCTGTTGCTTATTTTTATAATTACTTTATAATTTAAAGCTTTTTCTACTTTGCAATTTTTAAGATTTAACTTTATTCTACCACATTTCATTTCTTATTTTGTTTTATTCTGTGTTAAACTTATTTTATTTTGTATTGAATTTATTGTGAATATTTTGAAAAATTTTGTTTGTTCCTTCCTGTTCTTCTATAGCGAACAAGAGATTGAGTCTCTTTCCCTCAGCAATCATACAAGTGACTCCTTTTTAACTTCCAGTGATCCCTCTTGAAAAGAGATCCTCAAAGCAGTCCTCTCCCAGAGCCACATAAGTCATCTGCACATGGAAAATTTCTTATTTGATTGGAATAATGGTTTAGTTGCAAGATTAAAAAAAAAGGTTCAGACTAAAAAATAACAATCAGAAGTTTTAAATTGAGTAGAAAATAGACCAGAATTAAAATAAGAATTTTTAAATAATTTAGAAAATTAACTGAAATAATATGGAAGACAGAGGTAATGGACATAAATCCTCATCAGGATGAGAAAGAGTGGTTGCTAAAGCTAATGAAGAGTGGGGATGAAATGTATCTAAATTTGGGTCATGGGTAGTATTCTTTCTTCTTTTGTTTCATGTCCAATAGAAAACAAGGCTTCTTTTTGGTGTATCTGTGGAAAAGAGTTCATATCTGTTAACAACAACAACAACAAAAAATCAATTTCTTTGTCCCCAGATATTTCCGCAGCCTTAAGCAAACAATATGTTTGTCTACTGGCCTCAGGTATGCTGGGTTGCCATTATTCATACTCTTAGAAGTGTTTCACTTTTCTGTAAGAACTCTGGTCTTGATTATTTCACTGCTAAAGGCATTTTTGTTAATGTACACCACACACTACCTCCTTTTCTCATAGCCAGGTTCTTATATTTATTAGTGAAAGCTGTTTCCCACCTTCTAATCCAAAATGAACAACTGCTACAAACAGAGGTGTTATTTGGTGGGGGAAAAATTTTCTTTGGACTCAATGGTCTTATGAGAAAAAAATTTGGTTTGTAATAGTTGCCCCAGAATTTCTTTCTTAAAACAGGAATCCTTAGTGGACATTTCAAAAGCTAAAGCTTGAATTTACTTCTTTATGTGAACTCTCCAACTGTTTGAGTACTTGTTCAAACATGTCTTCATGCTTTTTACAGCCTATTAGCTGTCCCCCTCTCACCCCCACCACAGAAATAGTTAAGGGTATTAGAGTACTTAATATATGTTAAGGATATATATATACTTCATGTGAAATTTTCAGTGTTTGACATTGAGGGTGACCAAGACATTAAGATGTTAGGTTGAAACCTAGACTGCCAAACTCCAAGTCTTTCGTTTCTACTGGGCATCTTGGAGAATTATATGATTGAAAAAATAGGAATGCTTTTGGTCAACGTCTTTCCAGGTCAGTTAATGTAGCAAAATTAACAGAAAAGGAAAAAAGAAAACTGACACCAAGAAAAAATTGAATCCAATGAGGTATTGTTTTAGTCAGCCTTTTTGCAGCTGTAAACCAAAACACCTGACAAAAACTTTTCCTTCTCTAAAATTGTTCATTTTGGTGCTCATGGTTTCAGAGGTCTCAGTCTATGGATGCCGATTTCATCACTCTGTGCCCAAAACAAACAGAACATCATGGTGTGGCAGAAGGGTATGGCAGAGAAAAGCAGCTCAGAACATGGCACTAGGAAACAGCACTCCTCAGAGACAAAATATAAAACCCAAAGGCACCTCCCCAAACCACCTCCTCCAGCCATACTCGACCTGCCTGTAGTTACCACCCAGTTAATCTGAATTAGTGGATTAATGCACTGAGTGGGTTAAGGCTCTAATAACCCAATCATTTCACCTCTT
>NW_025999924.1:31607-85048 GCF_001458135.2 Marmota marmota marmota | reverse complement strand
GGGGACCTCATATGTAAACTATAACAGGTATATATTTTAAACATATGTAGTATTCCTCCAGAAAATTTTATTGCTTTCTTAAATATAAAAACACTAGCAAAAAATTTAATGTGACTTGAATATAGAATGAATATTATGACCTTATTCTATAAAAATATGTTATAATCATGGCAATTATGAATTTATTATGTTAGAAAGTATAACCTTATTCTATAAGATTCTTGAAAAGTCACAAGAGAATATATCAATTGGTTGTATATGGTCAGTGAAGACATGGTACTTACAAGGTAGACTGCTATATTTATTACAAGCCTTTTTACTGAAATTCATGTTTACTCTTAGAACTGACTTGATTATATACAGCTCAGATATCTAATGAATGGTTGGGAATTCTGAAAACTCTTATCAAATTCTTTTGAGGACTCAAATAAGGGTTAATTCAAATATATTAAACGCTCTTTTAGCAGAAATCATTCTCTCTCCCCACCTTCATGCATTCCTTTAATGTAAAATTAATTATTTTCCCATATGAGGGATTCAAATAAAGTCGGGAACTCTAGCTAATTTTTTGTAGCCAAGTATTCCAGGTGCTAGAGTTAAGTTCAATTTTCTCTTCTTTTACCGACTCAAAACTAGCCCAGTTAGTATATAAAAAGGGGTAATATTTTCTTCAAAAACTGACTAAATGAGAATGGCTAAATTCATAGGAGATCCAGGTTTGAATGTGTTATGTCCCCCAAAAGCTCATGTGTGAGAGAATGCAAGATGATTTAATGGAGAAATGATTGGGTTAAGGCTCTCCTAACCCAATCAGTGAATTAATTCCCTGCCGGGATTAACTGCACAGTAACTGAAGGTGGGTAGGGTGTGGCTCTAAGAGGTGCACTTTTGGGGGACCTCATATGTATTCTTTCTTTTTTGACTCTGGGGTATACATTTTGTATTTGGCAACTGGAGTCTCCCCCTGCTTTCTGATCATCATGTGTTTTGCTTCCCTCTGCCATATTCTTCCACCATGTTATTGAGCCCTGAAAAATGGAGCCAGCCTCTTATGAACTGGGACCTCTGAAACCATGAGCCCCCAAATAAACAAGTCTTCCTCCTCTATAATTGTTTTGGGTAGGTCTTTTAATCACAGCATTGAAAAAGCTGAATAAAACACCCACATTCAGGATTCCATGTCTAATACACCTCTAGTACTCAAATAAGAGGATAGAACCCCCAGATGTAGAGGGGGGAAAAGTCTTTCACATTTTGGACCAAAGAAGAAGAAAATGATTCTCCTGCAAATTTTAGCATCAGCTTTTCACTCACTCCAAGTAGGAAATTTGCCCATGCTTTTACTTCTTCCTTTTATATTCTTGTCAGATATATTTTAGAATAGAAATAAATTAGTCATCATTTAGAAAACATCTAAACATTGGCAGAATTATAAATTTGCATACAAATCAGAAAGCTTCTTAACTTTTCTTGCCAAAAGCATGAGTTAAACAGTTGTGATATTTTCAAGTTTGTAATTCAGGCTTCCAACAAACATTTAATGTGTTGTTTTATATGTTCAAAGTGCTAACTTAGATGCTACAAGAAAATGTAAGACAGGATCTTTAACTTCAGAAAACTCAGGGTTAGTGGAGGAAGCAAGAAAGGAAAATGTGGCATTTCAAAAGTTAATGCAGTGTTACTTACAGCTGATTAAAATATGTCTGAGAATAGATATGGAGGAGGGAACATCTGTACTGGTCATTGCTGGATAGAATTTGCAATTCTGTGGTGAAAGAAAATGTAATTTCAAGGAGGAAGAGTTACTAAGACTTCTGTTACTAAGACTTCTTGACTCAGCAAAAGAGTGCTCACTGACTAATCATATCTGCTACGGGCTGGAAGAGAGGTCACAGCACATGTTATTTGCTAAATCTGGAAGAAAAATGGACTCTCATAGAAAGTAGATTAGGAAGAAGTTATTGGAAATAAGGATGGATTAAGCAGTAAATCTTGTATCTTTGGTTTTCTTTTGCCTACTCCACTTCTGCAATTAAGTAAAAAAATCATTTTTGATAATACCCATAGATGCATCATAATACACTTAGACAACTGATAAAAAAAATTTCTACAGCCTTGACTCCTACCACCACAATCAATCATGTCAAAGCCCGATTATAGAAAACTGTTTCTTACTGAGAACATATTGATTTATATAGCAATAGCTGATAGACGGCATGTAAGTAAGACTAACTCCACAGTCTGCAGCTTAAAACGACAACCATATAATATAGTTCACTTATCTAAGTATTGGCTGTGGTTCAGCTAATCTAACTGCACTCGGTTGATCAATTTGATTCAGTCGTGCATTTGAAGGTAGCGAAGGGTCTGTTGTAGGTTGGGCTTGGCTGGTGAACTTCAGCTGTGATGGATATGCTCCATGTGTCTCAGAGGTTCCTCCTGGTACCAGTTGAGTGTTCTGGACATATTGTTCTGTGATAGCATTTTCTGGTCATAGAGAATCACTGCTAAGGACTTCAAGCTATTGTTCAAACCACCAAGTCATGTGGCAATAGATGTTGTTGCAAAGAAGGTTGAGGATTTGGCCCTTTTAATAATGTTTTCTTATACTGTTCTTATACCCATAGTATCTGCTTAAGAGTCCCAGGCAGTTTTCTTGAACTTCATCGATGGTTTTCATCCCTAATGTCATAGCAATACTTTTCTGTTTATAGGAGGTCAGGAATGGGGTCTGTATACAATAGAGAATAAAGTCAGGTCTCAAATAAGGCAGAATGGGATTCTGTTATGAAGGAGTGGGAAACCTCTAGAAAGTTTAGCTATGTACACCTCTTCACAAGAAACCTATTGTTCACACTTTGTCTCATTTCTACCATTTTTTACTCCCCAAATTTCTAACTTTGTGTCTCCTCTTCCACCCCTGATTATGACATTCCCTCTTTTCTCCAATTAACCTACAGTTGCCTGCTATGTTCTCTATTAGCTACAAACACTAAATAATCTGTCCTTTTATCTTTGCAACCTTTCTATCCCATGTCTCTAGACACTCAGGGCATATGGGCACCCCTAGACCTAATCATCACTCCAAATAGCTCACCCTAATCTCATATGGACCAGATCTGTCCACTTCTTCCTCTTCTCACAGCTTTCTCTGCCTTTATAATGTCATTGGTCTTATCCTGGACTCCAAGTGGAACTATTCCAAATGCTTATCTTAATTTTTGTTCTCTATTTGTAGAAACTTCTTCATAATTGATCACATTGCACTTGCTAAATGTTTGTCTCTACTGCTGTTCTTTCATGTCAATTTTGGCTTCTCACAAGGGTTTAATTATACATCTAAGCAAGTTCTCCTATCGTATTCACAGATGAGACCTATAAGTCTATAGAACTGCTCTTCCCAGCAACCCTAGCAGACACGGTAACAACACATCTGGCACATGCTTCAAATGTTCACATTAAAATTAACTTGCTTTCTGCTTTTGAACTAGTATCTATATTGATGACAACAACTTATTTTCTTGGACTTTTTTGATGTATATTTGACATAATCATTCTTTTTCTTTTGCCCAATGAGCCAAAAAATAGAGAAGATCATTGATTCTACCTCTAGAAGGGTTCATTGTCCTTTCCTTCTTTTAGGTTCACCACCATCTGTGTGAACCTTCTTTACTTCTTTCCTGGACAAGAAGAGTTTCCCAATAGGTCCTCTTTCTAACAGCATTTCTACTCCCCAAACGCCCTAATACCAGAACAGCACTATAGCAGATGTGATTATGTTACTCCCTTCCTTGAACATCCTCAGTGGTTTCATAGCTTTTCTAATTGTTTTTATAATATTCTTATGAAAATCACCATTTATTAAAATTAAAACAAACCCAAAAGTCATAAAATAAAAAGTCAGAGAAACTCAAGTAGGTATAAAAGTGCTGTTTCATTTCTCTACCTGGACAAAGGTAATTTCTGAAGTGCCATCATGAAACCCTGTTATGGTTCAGATATTGGTATCCCCCAAAAGCTTATGAGGGCAACAAATGTAAGAAAATTTAGATGTGAAATGATTGGCTTATGAGAGCCTTAACTGAATCAGTGCATTAATCCATGGATAGGAATTAACTGGGTGGTAACTAAGTAGGTAGGTTATGGATGGAGATGTTGGGTCACTGGGAGGTGTTCCTTTGAGGTTTATATTTCATTCCTGGTAAGCAGAATGCCTCTCTGCTTCCTGATTACCCTGTCTTCCTTCCTCCACACCCTTGCACCATGGTATTTTACCTTACCTCGTGCTGGAAACAATAGAGGTGACTATCTATAGACTGAGACCTCTGAAACTATAAATCCCAAATAAAGTTCTTTCTCTATGTTGTTCTTGTCAGGTCTTTTGGTCACCATGGTTGTGTGGGGGGTGCAGGGAAACCTAAGCACACCCTATGGCTCTATGAAGTTTAATTTGACCTACAGAATAACAAGGACTTCAGCAACTTGGTTACTTTTCCTTTAAATGTTATTTCTTAATATTTCATTTATGGACCTCTATTAAGTAAGTAGTGGACAGGCTGTTAATGAACCTGCCCTGTGGTAACTTGTATTCTTGCCTTCCCCAATGCTAGTAGTGCTCCAAAGCCATGCCATAGTTCATGGGGATAACCAATGATATTCAAAAGTATGGCCATAGGATTGATTAATGCACAAAGTCTATTTTCATTTCAAATGAGGATAAGTGCTTTTTAGCATAGCCCATTAGGTGGTTTTATTCAGTGTAGAAAGCTGAGTGTAAGAAGAAATAGCATTATTGCAAGAGGGCATACTTAGTTGATCATGCCAAAATATTGCCACATGAAAGCACACTCAGGAGAACAGCAAGTTCCTCTGAGCAGTGCCAGGGTGTTAAAAGGTGATGCATAGATGTGTTATCTGTGGATTGGTGTAAACTCTGCAACTATGATGCCAAAATTTGAATATTTGAGCAAGTGTCAAACATGAAACGTTAGATTTATGGTAATTATATAAATTTCATAACTGCTGTTCCCTATCCATATGATGCCTCTTCTGTGTCTATCCATATTGTATCCATTCTTGAGAGCCGTCCCCTCAACTGAGACCTTATATTTTTAAAGTCTTCCCTGGGTTCTCCATCAAAATGTAGAATTCCCAAGAAAGAGCTCATAGATTATTATTTAAACTTCTTTGTTTCAAAGGATTCCAATCAATATTGTATTATATTTGTGAATAGCAATGATATCCATTAAAAAATTGTCAACTTCTTGAGAAGTTACACTTCTATTAGAATTGTATTTAAGCACATAACATGGAAGTTCAGACAGAAGTTCAAAAATATGGTGAATGAGGGTACTACACTAAATGAAAATTCTGTAACCATTAAGCAGTAGCTTTCCTCCCTCCTCCCAACAACCTCTAAATTATTTTGTCTCAATTTTGTTATTCTAATTACAAAGAGACTCATACAGATGGTTTCCTTTTGAATATTTCATTTAGCTAATGTTTTCAAGGCTTATCCATGTTGCAAAATGCATTAAAATTTCATTCCTTTTTATGGCTGAGAAGTATTCCATTGTATGTACACACCACATTTTATCCATTCATCTTTCAGTGAACAGTTGGGTTATTTCCACATTTTGGCTCTTGTGAATATTGCCACAAATACTAGAGTACATATACCTTTATTAGTGCTTGTTTGATTTGGGAAGCACAATATATGTATAAGTGTAATTGCTCATCATATGGCAATTCTATATATGTAACTTTTTGAATATCCAAACTACTGTCCATAGCAGCTACACCATTTTATATGTTTATCAGAAATGTACTAGGGTTCCAATTTTTCTGTCCTAGAAAACATTTGTTGTTTTCTAATTTTTAAAAATTTTATATCCATAGCAACAGATTAGAAGTTGTATCTCAGGGGTTTGGTTTGCATTTCCCTAATGATTAATGGTGTTAGACACTTTTCATGTGCTTACTGGTCATTTGTGTAACTTCTTTGGAGAAGTTTCTATAAGCTATTTTCCCATTTTTTTAAAATCGGGTTCACTATTTGTTGTTGAATTGTAGTTGTTCATCTAAATACTAAACCCTTATATATATATTTTACTAATATTTTCTCCCATTCTGTGGGGTGCTGTTTCACTCTTAATAGTGTCTTTTGATGCAAATTTTTAAATAAGTTTCTTTAATCTATTTTCTCTTTTGCTGTCTGAGCTTTTGGTCTTATTTATACATAAGAAACCACTGCCAAACCTGTCAAGATTGCTATTTTTTTTGCTAAGTTGTTTTTATTTTTTTAGTTTTGAGTATTAAATTTAAGGTTTTATCCATTTTTATTTAATTTTGAGTATAATTTGAGGTAGGAGTCCAGCTGTACTTTTTGCCTGTGGATTTCCAGTTTTTTCAGCACCTGGTCTTTTTCCATTAAGTGGCATAAACATCCTTGTCAAAAATCAACTAAACATAATTGTGAAGATTTATTAACTGAACTCATAATTCTGCCCCATATGTTCATCCTTATGCCAACACCACACCTACCAGGTGACATTGTAGTAAGCTTTGAAATTAGTGTTGAGTACTCTAATAATATTCTTTTTCAAAATTGTTTTGGCTATCCTGGTCCCTCAAAATGTCCTAAAATTTTAGGATGACTTTCTCCATTTGTGCAAAAAACACCATTGGAATTTTGGTAGGAATCATACAGATTATTTAGATTGCTTTGGATGCTATTATCATGTTGACATAAGTCTCCCAAACAGTGAACAAGGGATTTCTTCCTGTTTGTATCTTAATTTCATTAATCAATGGTTTGCAGTTTTTAGAGAGTAAATCTAGTGTATTGTTGGTCACATTTATTCCTAAATATTTTATTCTTTGATTCTATTGTAAGTTGAATTGTTTTCTTAACTTTCTTTTTAGAATTTTTTTTTAAATCACAAGTATGTAAAACTACATCTGATTTTGGTGTGTAGATTTTATATCCTGAAACTTTGCTATTCATTTACTAACTCTAACCATTCTCTATGTGGGTTTTCTTATGGACTTCTTATATATAAGATTATGTCATCTGCAAAAAAAAAAAAAAAAAACTACTTTCTGATTTGTATTTTTTCATCTTTTTGTTTCTTGCCTAATTGCTTTGACTAGAATTTTCACTATTGTACTAAATTTTAAAAAATGGCAAAAGTCTCACTTTATTGAATATGATATTAGCTTTGGGGTTTATATGGGTTTCATCATGTTCTCTTCTGTTCCCAGTTCACTGAGTGTTTTGTATTATGAAAGGATATGAATTTTCAAACCTCTTCTGCATCATTTGTGAGGGTCATGATTTTTTTTACCTTTCATTCTCTAATGTGTACATTATGCAGATTGATTTTCATGAATTGAATCATCTTTGCATTCCTATGATCATTGTGAATTTCTTTGTACAATATTCTATTTTTTCATTTTGATAAGAATAAAATGAGTTAATGAGTTAATTTTTCTTACTGGAAAATTAAATATAAGCTTTTGCTATAAACTAGCAGAAGTACTTTAAAAAATTCACCAGTAAATGGTTAGTGGCTCACTTTTACCTCTTGGCTTGATGTATTTCTTCCTTTGTGTATGGAAAAACAGCTAATAAAAACATCAGTGATGTATGGTCGTTTTTTCAGTTGGGCCATATATAAATTTATTACTAATCTTCAAATAGAACTATTTTGATGATTGATCAATATAGTTCACATCCAAAACCTTAGAAGATTGCTGCCTAGATGTGACATGAGAAAGGATCAGCAAAAATGTAGGCGAGTCCTCTGTGGACATGCACCATCCCAAAGGGTGATCTTTGTTGATGCTACCAACATTAATTGGCCAATGCAAGGTTAGAGGAGGTATTCTCCAGAGGAAGCTGCCAACACTGGCATGAACTATTCATGGTCAAAAGCATAACATGATATATTTTACGAGGGCAAAACTTGTCTTACGTCTCTGGCACTATATGAGAAAGAAGCTCTTAGAAAAAGATTTGGTATCATACCTCAGTGATGATGGTTATTATCGCTATGTAATTCGCTATATTTTTTCTGATTCCATGCTTATGAATTTGCAACTACAATATGGTCCCCATTTAAATAGACATGTATTTTATATGTTTTAATGTACATATGTATATATGTACATGTATGTTATGTTTAATTTTTAACAAGTGTTGAATGTGGTTAATATCTGTCCAGGAGAGCCTATTCTTTAAAGTTCAGGAATTTTACAAATCAATTGATATCATGTTGGTAGCTGAATATTGGACATGATAGAAATAATTTATACATAAAATCAGCAAATACTACATGTCAGGCCCCCCTCAACTCCCCAAAACAGGTGTTAAACACTTATAAGCACAACACAGCTGAGATAACAGCAACAAAATTAAACATCATGCTTTATATGCTAGATTATTTCTAAAGGCACTAAAATTGCCTTTAGAAATTTGCTTCCAGGCAGTATGATTTCATGATTGTATTATAGATTTATGATAATGGCATTTCAGAATGATTTTACTATGAAAAATATCAGCCTCGAGGCTTTTATGTTTATCTTAGTCATATAAATCATTGAGTATTAAAATAAATTTTGAAGTTTGCCCTGGTTTTTCAGCAATTTGCTTAAACCAAAACAACTTCATTAATTCCATCATCTAATAATTGTAATCCTATCACTTATTCCAATCCTAACCCAAGTTCCTATAAGGACTAACTATGAATGCATATGAAATGCCCAACACAGTTCCTGGCATGGAATATATGCTACATAAAAGGGCATGCTCTGGATTAGATAGTTTGTTCCCCCCAAGGGACCATATGCTGGAAGCTTGGTCCTCATGTACCAGTTTTGAGGTAGGTGTTAAGGACCTTTAAGCAAGACATCTAGTGGGAAGTCCTTAGATCAATAGGAGTTCTGCTTTTGAAAGGGAATCCTGGCCTCCTGGAGTGAGTTCTTATAGTGCTAATAGTTGTAAAAGCTTGGACCTGACCCACCCCAGACTGTTTCCCATTTGTCCTATTCCCTCCATTCTGGTTCACCATAGATCCCTCAGAAGTCAAACCAATGAGACCTCCTGTTACTGGGCTTCTAGGGTCCAAAAGTGGGAGCAAAATAACACCCTTTTCTTTATAACAAAATACCTGAGTCAGACAAACTTATAACCAAAAGTTACTTATACACCGAGCTATTATTCTTCTTTGGTAATTTAGTGAGACACATTACTTCTTTAGAAGAGTAAGATATTTGTGCATTATTATAACTAATCCATATATTGTTTCAGTGACTTAGCATTGGGAAAATGGAACATAGAATTTTTAAATAAATTAACACTTATCTGAAAAGACCAATAACATTTTTATATTTGTATATCAAAACGACTGTTGACATGTCATAAATATATTTAAATAATGCTTCAAAAACAAGGATGTTTTCACAGCATCTTTTGACTACTTGATTGCCTCAGTTAAATGGGCCTGAACTGAAATGACTTTACTTCAACAAGAAAATGATTAACTATAATTATCTTAAAATATACTGCATATGTTGGATGCTTTCAGTTATCTTGTTTTTCTTCATTACAATTTAATTGCTTTAGAACATATAGCCTGATTTAAACTATGGAAAATGCAAAACTAAATATGTATTTCAAGAACAGGGCTAGGAGGGTGTATTTTCTATATTGAGACCTGCAGCTTGACGGTCTCAACAGCTTGCCAAATGTATTCAGATACTTCATAAAAGGCCACATTCTACTGAATTCCCTCTCCGAATGATTATGTGAACTTGAGAGGGGTTTTGGCAAAATTCCAGAGTATCACCCTCCCAAACACACAGCTTTGTTTAAACAAACACCCACTATACAAAATGAAGAACAGTTTCAGTGTGAAGCTGTGTCCTGAGCAAAAGTATGATAATTAGAGAAATACCGGAGAAAGCCATATGCTCTGAAAAATGGCATGGACTAGTCTGTTGGAAAAGAGAAGCAGTAAAGAAGTAGCTCTCTTAGGATCATTCTTCATTCCTTTCTCTAATATCAGGAAAGTGAAGTCTAGGTAATTTCCAATCCAAAATATGAGAGTCAAACAGGGCCTGATGATTGTAGCACATGGATTTTGGAATCAGATGGATCTGTGTTTGACTTCCAGTTCTGTCATTCACCAGCTTTGTCATCTTGAGTAATTTGTTTCATTGCTCTTAGCTTCAGGTCTTCATCTACAAAACATAGAGGCTACCTCATGGGGAACTTGAGGACTAAATGAGATCATGAATGGAGAGCTCATAGTGAAGTACTTGGCAGATAAAGAAATTCAAATATTATGTACTTTGTGTTTTGAGAATCTCTTTCCCCATAATAAATCAATTTTGGCAATATCATTTTTAGGGAATAAATATCCTCTCCCAGGGTCTATATAAAAGTCTTTACTATATAACATTTTATCTACCAACAGCTTGGCAGAAGTTCTATGACAGCAAAGAGTGTGTGGAGGGTATACCAGATAGACACCTAGCAGAAGGAAGCACTGACGATAGATGGGCAAAGCAAGGAATGCTGGGCAACAATGACAATCCTGGCACATTTCAAAATTTTGCTGGAAGGAAGCTTTGACAATGCCATTAAAATTTTTCTCACTTGTTTTTCTCTGGCCCACTGTAAATGTATTCACATTTGAATGTTTTACAACTTGGATTATCTGCAGGTTCCAAAACCCTACTATATACTTCAACGTTAGCCAGAAACCAGGGGATGAAGCCTTGTTTACCCAGATATAAGCCAAGGCCAAAGGAAGAGGGAGGTGCCTAAGGAAGTAGTGCACACTCCTCCATTTCAAGATATTCCAAATGCAGAGCAAAGAATGAATCTTAACAGCTATTAATATCCTAATAGAACAGAATACCAGGTGGACTGCTCTCATGTAATGCTGGAATATTTTTTTAATGTACAGACTTAAAACATTGAATATAAATCAAAATAAAGGCAATTCAAGCTTTAGAAAATAAAGTTCTCATTGAAGTTTTCAAAGTAAAGTAATTTTTGCTCATTTTTACTTAAATATAATATGAAATATCAAGGAGCTGTTGAGATATATAGCAAACAAAGACTGGCTGTTAAGCATTCTATAGAAAAACTACTCTAAAATAGAGCATGTCTATCTACCAACTCACCAATTAAATGCTGGACATCTTTAGAACTCATGCTGAATGAAGTAAGAGGCAGACCCATAATTACAATTCTTGCAGTTGTAATCTATGGTCTTAATGAACACTGTTGCTCAGATACATCTCTCCCCAGCAGTCTCAACTCTGGCTGAATTTAGAGTCATTTAAGGATCTTTTTAAAAAGTGCCCATGCTCAGAGATGCTGATTTGATACTGTGTGAGTAGAAGAGAAGATTTGTTTTGTTCTTTTAATTTTGAAGTAATTTCAAACTTACAAAACACAATTGTAGACCAGTACAAAGACCTGTCATACTCTTCATCCAGAGATCCCATTCAACTTGTGCCAACTGTCCTTATGTGTCATTTATGGCATAATAATCCAATCCAGTGTGACAGGTATATTTGGTTGTTATAGCTCTAGTTTTCTTAAATATGGAAAAGTTTAATAGCTCTTCCTTGATCTTTCCAACTTTTAATATTTGGTGTTTTGGTGTTGGGGTGGAACCCCACGACCCTTTACCATGGAGCCAATTCCCCAACCCTTTTTGAAACAAGATCTAAGTTGCTAAGGCTGTCCTCAAACTTGCTGTTACACTGGCTGCCTCAGCCTCCAAAGTAGCTAGGATTGTGGATGTGTGCCACCACACCAGCCCTGACTTTTTAATATCTGCTAGTTGTTTTGTAGAATGTTCATGCTTCTGCATGACTAAATTTCAGCTATGCATTTTGGTAGAATTATCACTGAGTGAGCTGTCTCTCCTCACTGCAGTTCATAAGATGAACAGTGTCAGTTCTTCCTATCCCTGGTGATATTAACTTCAATCACTTAATTGAGATCTTGATCATTGCCTGCCAAAGCTAAAGTAACTTTTCCCATTATATTAGGAAATTATTGCATTGTATGTCTTGTGGGAAGGAAGACCACATAAATATCCTCTTTATTCACATCCATTAATGTTCATTGTTGGCCAAGTTATTATTGCTGCAAAGGGTGATTTTCTAATTTCATTATTCCTGTACTCATTATATCACATTTTACCATAAGAGCTTTCTTCACATTCATGTGCTGATTGTGTATTCAGACTTGTTTTTATATGTTCCTCTTTACTCAGTGGGATATGATCCAATATAACCTGTTATCAGCAGTGGTTTATATGGCAAATTGTTCTAGATATTGCAGTGGGAACCCCTTCAAGTTGGCATCTGTGGCTTGTTGACCTGTCCCCATAGTTATATTATTTAAACACTTATTTCCATCATAACAAGTGGCTGGAAATTAAAAACAAAAGTTTCACATGTTTTATTTCTGTATATACCTATATCTAGATATGGGTATAAAATCATGATTTTCTATATTACTAATTCCAATTGAATGCCACAATTCTCATTCTTTTTTCCATTTCATATTTGTGATTTCCTTCACTGACAGTGAAAAAAACCAAACTTCTGGTCTCCTGAATGTTTACTCTGAAGCTCATCTTATGGCTAGCCTCCAGGTCCTCTAAGGCTTCTGTTCTCATTTAGACATTTTGAAAGGCTAATAGACTGGAAGAAAGGGTGGGGTGGGGAGGACATTGACTTATTTTTTAAGTTCTTCAGCTGAAATTACTATTTTTTAAATCATTTACACTTTCTTTTCCAACCAACTTCACCTGCATTTGGCTACTGGTATTACTGTCTTTCTAGATAAATAAAGGGAACGAGACCAAATTTCAATAACTAATCTGTTGTCACTATTCTCTTGGAACCATCCTGTAGTTTTCAATGTCAATGTAATTTGAGAGTCAGTGTTGGAAACAAAATTGTTTCTTTTTGCAAGTAGGCATGACCACCTAAAAATAACCAGATCACTGTTCCACAATTGCAAAGTAAACTCTTTATCTGGGCAAATCAATATGCAAATGACTACATCTCAAATGAGCCCTATCCCTTGTACTTAGAAGTAGCACAGAACTCTAAATGCAGAACAGGGACTTTTACTGTTACCAATATGGATCATTTCCTTCTTCTATTCTTACAAATGGTTTATAATCCCTTATTGTCCTACTTATAGAGAATATAGGAAACAAATTTTGGCTTTGAGTGAATAAGATAATTTTCCATGCTATTAGTCTTAAAAAGCAAAACAAAAGAGAAATTAGATATGAATTTTGACCCAACAAGGAATATTGGATTTTAAAGGCTTTTTTTTCCCACTAGAAAAATAAATTCTGAGAGACTCTGACATAACATCAAAAAAATCTCTCTCCAAGGACACTTATGTGTAGAGAGAAAAAGAAGCATATTTCAACTTGCTGAAATTTGGTACAGAGTTGAACAGATGTTAAACCACATTTTGCTTATAACAACCCACAAGGGTAACAGGGAACAAAGTTAGCTTTGCAGCTAAAAACATGGAGGGTATTCTGAGCCTTGTGGACTTCACAGCACTGCAGTGTCACCACTTACTAGAAGTTGATGGCTGGTGTGAGGGCATTATTTTCTCCTGTGGCTGGCTGCTGCCCAACTGTACTACTCGCATTACTCAACCTTTCTGGGATTATCATCCCTTTACCTCTTCTCCAAAACTAATTTGGACTGAAAATCTTATGTGTGGCTTAAAGCTCAAATCCAGAACTACATGTCCCACAAACTCCCCCTTGATTTTCTCCACACTCCCTTCTAGTGGGAGGTGACTTCTTGACTTCTCTCTACTCTTACCTTTTTACCCTCAATTATTTTGCCATTGCCTCATTTAAATATCCTGTTAGATGGCCTATTGAATACTAGCAATTATTTCTTATGCTTTCTTACTTTTAGCTCTCACAGAATCCAGCATCATGTTGCATGTGGTAAAATATCAATATTTATTTCCAGAATAAAGGTGAATACCAAAGCTGACATTTCATCCATGGTCCCTTTGATTCATTGCTTTAATTAACTTGAAAGACTGAGTACAAAGATTTACATTTAAAAAATTACAATAAAACCCAAAAAGTACAGAAAGGTGTTAACAAAGGTAGGTTTGATCAAGTAATTTTCAAAAGACACATAACACATTGTAACTTTTCTGTTTCATCATCTGATGAACATGAGGTGCGGAGGGAAAGGGAGGGGGCAGGGGGGTAGAAATGATGGTGGAATGTGATGATCATTATTATCCAATGTACATGTATGAAGACATGAATTGGTGTGAATATACTTTGCATAGAACCAGAGATGAAAAATCATGCTCTATATGTGGAATAAGAATCAAAATGCATTCTGCTGTCATACATTTAAATATTAATAAAAGAAAAGTGTCTAGTGATTTAGCCTTTGACAATATCTTTCCCTAAATTTACTTGGTCTAGGAGAAATATAAGGTGCTTTCATAATCCTTCCTTCTCTACAAATCCTTCAAATGAAGAGAAGCGATTTCCTCAGAACCTATTGATTAAACATAAAATTCTCTCCACATTCACTTCTTACTCTTCACCTGCACATCATAAATAAAGCACTGGCTTTGTGTTGCTTTTCCAATATTTACACACACATAACCTTGGTGTCTGCAACTGGAGATCCTATCTTCTTTATACAGAGTGTTTATGTCTCATACACACACATACACTCCTGGGCAGCAGTTCCCTCTAACTGGGAAGTGGACATCAGCATTGAGCTCTTATGGTGAATATAAAAATTTCACCTTCCTAGTGTATATATACCTCCACTGGATGCTTTTTAAACAAGAAAAACAAACAAAAAACAAAACCAAGCAACTGTTGATATGATTAGCTCAGATACTCAAAATGTTAAAAGTATTGTTATATAGAAATTAAGGGTAAGTAGGGAGGGGAGGCTCCAAAAGTTAGTTTAACAATTGTTCCTGTACTTCTTGCTAATTTTTTTTCCTTTGCCCTTTTTGTTGACTTTTTATATTATCTATTCTCTAAGCAAAATTATTTGTGAAATTCATAAATTGTATGATATATATGCTTTATAATTGTATTAATTATAAAATTATAAAAATTTATAGTGTGTAAAGTATATTATATATGTTTATAATATAGAAAATATGCTTGTGTATAAATATTTATGTAAAATACTCATGTATAATTATCTAAAAGATAAAAACATTCATGTTTAATTCTATCACACAAGAAAAAAGTACAATAGATATTATGCTTACTATATATTTATTGTATAATTCAGGAAAATGTCAAAAAATAATATTAATTGAGACAAACTAATGAGGCTTAAGGCCTGCAGTTCATTGTAAACTTGGGCAATATGCAGGATTATATTTAGAGAAAAAAATGTGACTTAGAGAAACATTGTACAAACCCAGAAACTTCAGAGAGCAGACTTTGACATTTTTCTTTTCCTAACAAGATTATTCAAATAAATTTATGAAATATTCATCCAACCCAGTCATCTCCTTGATATACTATAGTTACACAAAAGAAATAAAAGTAACAAGTACACGTATAAGGAATTTATTCTAAATATTTCTTCAGTAGTACACTAAGGGAAACCTGTACATGTTACTTTATTTTTTATGGTGCTGGGAATTGAACCTGGGGCCTTGTACATGTTGGGAAAGTTCTATACCTCTGAGCTACATTTCCAACACAACTCTCACTTCTTTATTTTCAAGAGAAGAGATAATAGGAAATACGGGCAAGGAAACCCAGGCCCAGGGGAGGCGTGGTCCTCCCCGCCCACCAGCAGACAGCAGACATACACTGCAGCTCAGGCCTGGCCCAGGAAGGCCCACACAGACCTGTGTGGAAGTCCATTGGAGCCCAGGCCTAACCCACCTCAACCTTGGGACACTGAAGCCATTGCCTTAGCTCTCCCCACAAAGTAGCCTCCACCTTGTGACAACAGTCAGGGACTAGAAGCAGCTGCATCTCAGAGCAGGGAGCCCCAAACCATCGTAAGGCCCACCCTTTCTACCCCATTTCTCAAAGAGTTTGCATCCATCTTGGGACCCCCACTGCTATCATGAATTACCTCTTCTATTGCCGCCACCACCTATAGTTGGAGTAGCATTAATCACCTGTCACCTGAAGGGACTGGAAGCCCAACACCAAGGTGAGGTACAGATAATCAGCATGGATACTATAAGACTATAGGGTAGAAACTGTAATACCTCAGATTCATATTATAACAAAGGAATACACATAGACAACATGAAAAAACAAGGGAGGAAAGTGCCCAAACAAACCAGGATACTACAATAACAGAATCCATGGAGAGCAAAGTTGATGAAATGTCAGAGGAAGAATTCAGAATGTACATAATTAAGATGATCTATGAATTTAAAAATTACCTAAATGAGCAAATACAGGAAAAAAATTGATCACTCCAACAAAGATAAGAGCAAATACAGGTAGCAGAAGATTTAGAGATTCTGAAAATAATAATCAGAAATTCTTAAGATGAAGGAAACAATAAACCAAATAAAAAACTTAATAGAAAGCACTACCAACACACTAGGTCACTTGGAAGACAAAATGTCAGAGACCAAATCTAAGACTTATTGGGCTAGAGAAAGGCACAGAATTTTAAGCCAAAAGAATACACAATCTCCTCAATGAGGTAAATTTCAGAAAATTTCCCAAACATGAGGTATGAATTGGAAAAATAAAATACAAGAGGCTTACAGGACACCAAATACACAAAATTACAACTGATCTACACCAAGGCACATTATAATGAAAATGCCTAGCATACAGAATAAGGACAGAATCTTAAAGGCCATGAGAAGAATCAGATCACATATAGGAGCAGACCAATTCATATCTCAGATTTTTCAACCCATTACAATCAAAGCCAGGAAATCCTGGAACACATACCAAACTCTGAAATAAAATGGAAGCCAACCAAGAATCATATCTCCAGCAAAACTAAGCTTTAGATTTGATAATGAAATAAAAATCTTACATGGTCAACAAAAGTTAAAAGAATTCACAGTCAGAAAGCCTGCACTATAGAGCATCTTGAGCAAAATATTCCAGAAGAAGGAAATGAAAAACAATGAAAATCAGCAAAGGGAGAAACTATACTAAAGGCCAAAGGAGAAACCAATTCAAGTGAAAAAAAAATAAAAAAATAAACTAAAATATCCAGGAATATAAATCATATTTTAATAATAACCCTGAATGTAAATGGCTTAAACTCAATTAAAACAGAGACTGAAAGACTGGATTTAAAAAGAGAAATACCCAACAATATGTTGCCTTCAAGAGACTCATCTCACAGGAGAAGACAACTGCAGACTGAAGATGAAAGGGTGGGAAAAAAAAGTACCACTCACATGGACCACGTAAACAAGCAGGGGTTTCCATCCTCATATCAGATAAAGTGGACTTCAAACCAAAACTAGTGAAAAAGGATAAAGAAGGACATTTCATACTGCTTAAGGAATTCATACATCAACAAGACATAACAATCAGAAATGTCTATACCCCAGACAATGGGGCATCTATGTATGTCAAACAAACCCTTCTCAAATACAAGAACCAAATAGAGCACAACACAATAATACTGGGTGACTTTAATATACCTCCCTCATTACTGGATAGATATTCAAAACAAAAACTAAAAAATAAATTATAGAACTCAATAATATAATCAATAATTTGTACTTAACAGACATATATAGAATATTCTATTCATCAATAAGTGAATAATACACTTTCTGCTCAGCAGCAGATCAAACCTTCTCCAAAATAGACCATATATTTTGCCACAAAGCAACTCTTGGCAAATGACAAAAAAAAAAAAAAAAAAAAAAAAAAAAAAAAAAAACAGAATACTCTATTCTATTAGACCATAATGGGATGAAATTAGAAATCAATGATAGAATTAAAAATAGAAGCTACTCCAACACCTAGAGACTAAATAATACACTGTTAAATCATGAATGGATAATAGAAGACATCAGGGAGGAGATAGAAAATTCTTAGAGGTAAATAAGAACTCTGATACAACTTATCAAAATCTCTGGGACACTATGAAGGCAGTGCTAAGAGGAAAGTTTATTTCATGGAGTTCATTCATTAAAAGAAGAAAATGTCAACAAATAAACAACTTGACATTACAGCCCAAAGCCCTATAAAAGAAGAATCAACACCAAAATCGGGGCAGAAATCAATGAAATTAAAACTAAAAAACAATTCAAAAAATTGACAAAACAAAAAGATGGTTCTTTGAAAAAAAAAATAGACAAACCCATAGCCAACCTAACAAAGAAAAAAAAAAAGAAAACTCAAATTACTAAAATTCGTGATGAGAAAGCAAATATCATGGCAGAAACTATTGAAATACAGAAGACAATTATAAAGTATTTTGAAATCTATAATAGAAAACCTCAGAGATACTAACAAATTTCTAGAGGCATATGATTAACCCAAACTGAGTCAAGAGGACATACACAATTTAAACAGATCAATTTCAAGCAAGGAAATAGAAAACACCATCAAAAGCCTACCAAACAAGAAAAGCCCACCAACCAAGAAAAGCCCAGGATGAGACAGATTCACAACTGAGTTCTACAAGATATTCAGAAAGGATTAACACCAATACTCCTCAGAGTATTCCATGAAATAGAAAAAGAAACCCTTCCAAATTCATTCTACAATTTTGGTATCATTCATACCAAAACCAGGCAGAGACACATCAAGGAAAGAAAATTTCAGACTAGTATCTCTGATGAACATTGATATAAAAATTCTCAAAAATTCTGGCAAATCGCATATAAAAACATATTGAAAAATAGTGCACCATGATCAAGTGGGGTTTATTCCAGGGATGCAAGATTGGTTCAACATATGGAAATCAATAAATATAACTCATTACATCAATAGGTTTAAAGATAAGAATCATATGATTATATCAATTGATGCAGAGAAAACATTTGACAAATACAGCACCCATTCAGGTTCAAAACACTAGAAAAATTAGTGATAGTCGTAACATGCCTTAACATTGTAAAAGCTATCTATGCTAAACCCAAGGCCAACATCATTCTAAAAGAAAAATTGGAAGCATTCCCTCTAAAAACTGGAACAAGACAGGGATATCCTCTTTTACCATTTCTAATGAGCATAATCTTGAAACTCTAGGCAGAGCAATTAGATGAAAGAAATTAAAGGGATATGGGTAGGAAGAGAAATCAAGCTATCATTATTTGCTCACTACATGGTTCTATAGAGGATCCAAAAAACTCCAGAAAACTTCTAGAATTAATGAATTCAGCAAAGTAGAATATAAAAATTAATGCATTTCTATACACATCAGTGATGAATCTTCTGAAAGAGAAATCGGGAAAACTACCCCATTCACAATAGCCTCAAAAATAAAATACTTGGGAATCAATCTAACAAAAGAGGTGAAAGGCCTCTATAGTGAAAACTACAGAACATTAAAGAAATTGAAGACCTTAGAAGTTGGGAAGATCTCCCATGCTCTTGGGTGGGCAAAATTGATATTGTGATAATGGCCATACTGAAGATGCTGTACAGATTCAATGTGATTCCAATTAAAATCCCATCATTCCTTATATAAATAGAAAAAGTAATCATGAAATTCATTTGGAAAAACAAGAGCCCCAGAATAACCAAAGCAATTCTTAGGAAGAGTGAAGCATGAGGCATCACAATACCAGGTGTTGAACTATACTACAAAGCTATAGTAACAAAAACAGCATGGTTTTGGCACCAAAATAGACTTGTAGACAAATGGTACACAGTAGAAGATGCAGAGACAAATCCACATAAATACAGTTATCTCATACTAGACAAAGGTGCCGAAAACAGTGGAGAAAAGATAGCCTCTTCAACAAAGGTGCTAGGAAAACTGGAAATCCATATGCAGCAAAATGAAAATAAACTTCAATCTCACCATGCACAAAATTCAACTAAAAGTGGATCAAGAACCTAGGAATTAGACCAGAGACCCTGTGCCTAATAGAGGAAAAAGTAGGCCAAATCTTCGTTACATCAGATTTAGCCCCAAATTCCTTAACAAGACTCCTAAAGCACAAGAAATAAAATGAAGAATAAATGAGATAGATTCAAACTGAAAAACTTCTCAGCAAAAGAATCAATCAATGAAGTGAACAGGAAGCCTACATTTTGGGAGCAAATTTTTGCCACACACATGTCAGAGCACTAACCTCCAGGATATATAAAGAATTAAAAAAACTTAACACCAAAAAATAAACTACCCAATGAATAAATTGGCTAAGGAACTAAACAGACACATACATTCGATCAATATTAAAAAATGTTCAACATCTAGTAATTAGAGACATGCAAATCAAAACTACCCTACAATTTCATCTCACTCCAGTGAGAATGGCAATTATCAAGAATACAAGCAACAATAAGTGTTGGCAAGGATGTGGGGGGGAAAAGCATACTCATACATTGCTGGTGCGACTGTAAATTGGTGCAACCAATCTGGAAAGCAATATGGAGATTCCTTATACAACTTGGAATGGAACCACCATTTGACCCAGCTATACCACTCCTTGGTCCATAACCTAAAGACTTAAAAACAGCATACTATAGTAATGCAGCCACATCAATGTTTACAGCAGTACAATTCACAATAGCTAACTGTGGAAGCAACCTACATGCCCTTCAATAGATGAATGGATAAAGAAATTGTGGTATATACACACAATGTAATATTACTCAGCATTAAAAGAATAAAATCATGGCATTTGCAGGTAAATGGATGGAGTTGGAGAATAACATGCTAAGCGAAGTAAGCCAGTCCCAGAAATCCAAAGACTAAATGTTCTCTCTGATAAGTGGATGCCAATCCATAACAAGGAGAGAGGCATGGGGAAAATGGAGGAAATTTTGTTGGGTAAAAAGGAGGGAGGGAAGGGAGGGTGCATAGGGACAGGAAAGATGGTGGAATGAGATGGACATCATTATGCCAGGTACATGTATGACTGCACATATGGTGTGACGCTACATCGTGTACAATCACAGAAATGTAAAGTTGTGCTGCAAGTGTGTACAATGAATCAAAATGCATTCTGCTCTCTTATATACCTGATTAAAATAATTAAAAATAGGAAAACTATGTCAGATTCCTTCTCTGTCTTTCCTATGTACATAATATACCACTTAACATTGTGTACATCTAATTAGAAGCCTAATTAGAATAAGATTTATATAAGAATAAAATATATCAAGATATATTTTTATTATAAATGACAGTATAATCTAAGGAAGAATCCCCCCCCCAAAAAAAAGTGAGAAAATAGTAATCTGTGTAACACAAGAAATAGACTTTGTCTTCTGCCGTATTTCAAAGTCGATTTTAAGAAATAGGGAAACAAGTAAAGAATATAATGAACTCATTAAGGCTACTTTGAGATGAAGATGACTTATCAATTCCCTGCTGTACCTTCTCCAAGACTAAAGATTTTTTTTCTCTTTTGGGGGGTGGGGGGAAACCACAGTCATCTCATTGTTCTCATTCTGTATCTTTTTTCATAAGAAAGCCATCACCACAAGGTGATGGGGTTATTTTTCATTGTGCAGGAAAGTAATTTTACCACACAATGAAGATATGAGGGAGTCAATTTCTCACTATGATATTTAATCACATATTCTACCTAACCTGGTCATTTCTGCAATTTAGAAGCACTATGATCTCAGGTGGTCCCATTTCTTCTCCAACCACATCTAAATCTCTCCCTGGTGCTAAAATGTATTTGTCCCATTTTTCTTTCTAGCCGGTCAAATTCAAGTTCATTAAATATTAACACTTTAAAGTTCATGTTCATTTCTAATGTATGTGGGATAACAAAGTTAACAGCACATAAGTACAGAGCCAATAGGTATTGCAGAATATAGAAACATTAAAAATATGAAGTGGTAAGATTTTTTTCCATGTTGCAATAATGAAAGTAATTTTCAATTATACATGTTTTTTCTTTGAGAAAAAAATAAATTAAAATACATTCTCTAGACTTAAAAGGTACTCATGTATCACATAGATTAATAATTAAGAATTCAAGAAGCCATGTGAAATTTGCAGGAAATACAATTATATAATGACCATAAACACACCAAAAAAGATATATGTTATAAAATTTATATTTATGAGATACTAGAGTGCCAAAGTCACTAGGTGGTGAGACACACATGGAAAGTCACATTAAGATGAATGCAAAATAGCAATTGTTTAATACTAGCCATTTGCTTACTCATTCTTTGTTGTGTTTCTCATGTTTTGGTTTATACCCCAATTACTTAATGAAAGTTTATATATGTATTATATATATATACACACTTTCATTCTAATGATGTAGGGGTCATTGAAAATCCAAGGCCAAGGAAGCAGTAGATAGATGGGGTGACATGGATAGCTGTAAAAAAGGTCAGAATATTGCACAGCCCTGAAATTTTTCAGAATTTGACAGATTAATGATTTTTGAAACCTATCTATAAAACTACTCTAAAGCTTGAGCTAGTATAATGGTTATTTTTCCGAAATCTAAACATGAGCATGAGGTCACATAATAGTTATTTGAGGCAAATATAAGTGAATTGTTTAATCCACAAGCATGACACTCTGATTATACATTGATCAGAAGAAAAAAAAAACAACACCACCAAAAAAATAAAAATGGAGAAGGAAGGAGGAGGGGAAAAAAAAATCACTGTGGTCTAAACATTATGAAATTATCAAATTTTAAACTCTTAAGACTCAATTTACTTTTCATAGAAAATTTTCTCCTTGACCTCCAGTAAAATCTATTTAGATGCTATTTGTAGAATATATTTTTATTTCTCACTATTATATTGCAGTTACATACTAAGTGATAATGTAGTAGTAAAAGTAGTCTGAAGCAAATTTAAAGGCAATGCTTTTGGTAATTCTTCTGTATAAGTATCATGGTTTTAAGTATTTAATCCCTTTGCTTTATATATGTAGACATTTCCAACAGATACACCTTTTCTTTTGCACAAGAGAAAACGGATTCCAATCTCTATGACACGCTACTCTTCACAAAGAATAGAAACGTGACTGAAAAACAAGAATCTAGGCATCAAGACATCATTGATAGTGGTTTGTACCTGAGAGCATTCTGTAATAGCTTTGATACCAAGAATGTATCAATCAAAGAATGCCTGTGTGCCTGTATGTATTATATCCTTGTAACATTCTTAAAGACAAAAGCTATTTATCACAAAGGTTTGTATTCCTAATTTTAGGACCACCACCCTTTACCTGTGCTGTTTTCCGTCACCTACCTGCTTTTCCCACATTCACAAAGTATTTTGGCTAATAACTCAAAAACCAAAGCCAGTTACTAGTTTACATCACAGGTTTATCAGTAAAAGGCATGGCTTCTGCATTCTATCCTGTTTCAAATCCCAAGCTCACTACTAAGGAATAAATTGTATGCCCCACAATTCACAGGTTGGCTCCCTACACCTTAATGTGACTGTATTTGGAGATATTATTTTAGGAGGAAATTAAGGTTAAATGAATTCATAATATAGGGTTCTAATCCAATAGCATTGGTGACCTTAGAAGAGGAAGAAAGGGAGGTCTGTGTGCACATACCTGGAAAAGGATACATGAAGAGTGTGAGAGGCTACCCATCTGCAAGCCACAAGAATTACCTCACAGAATCTGACTGTGCTGGCAGCCTAATCTCAGAATTCTAGCCTCCAGAATTGTGATAGAATGAACTCCTGTTATTTCAGCCACCCAGTCTACAGTAACATATTGTAGCAGCCCAGTGTCACTAATACCACCAGGTAAAATGAGTGTTCTTAAGAGAACTGCACAAAATCTGAGGTAGAGATCTTTCATTTTAAAATGAAGAAAATTATTATATTCCACAAAAGATAGTGGTGAAGACCAAATGGAGAAATTTATATAAAACACTCAGAACATGTTTTCTTTCTTCACACTATATACTTATTGTTACAGTGATGTTAGGATCTGTATCTCTAGACAAGAACTCTGAGCTCTTATTTTTAATGTCCTAAAGTTATCTTCCTCTAAAAGGACTCAAGTAAAATCAACCCTTTCTCCAAACCAAACTCTTTTCTTATATTCTAGAAAATTCAACCATTTCTCCCTTTGTCTACCTTCCCTTTTCCATTTAATGGTGTCAGCTGTTCTCACAGCTGAGATAACAATGAGTTGAAGATGGCCCCTGGTTATCTCCAATAGTTTGAAAAGACTGTTCAATCTAAACAGTCTTAAATCATATTTTTTCAATCTTACTAGCATGTTTTTAGGTCAAACCCTTAACACCTTCTCTTATTACAGAAAGACTCTTTTCTTCTTAAAGCCCCAGGATCTCACTTTTATATTTCCAACATACTTCTGTACTTGCTGTGTTCCTGGATGTAGATCTGGGGATACAAATAACAGTCAACAATGATGTCAGCAATCCCAACTTCCCAAACCTAAGAAACCATACACACAAAAAAAAATTACAACACCTTTAACAGGCTGAAATTTAATATCAGAAAATCTGCTCTCAGAATCCTAAGGAGAAAAAAGTGACTAAAGAAACAGATTTCAGTCCTGTAGTGGGGAAGTGGTGATTGAGGGGCAGATAAGGAAAGGGAAATGTGCCCCCAATCAGAGCCCTGTTCTGTGCAAAGCAGAAAACTATTCTTGGGATGGTCCTCAGAAACAGGAGTAACAGTTTCATCCTATCTGAGAAACTTCACCTAATAAAGGAATTAAAAGATCAAATTGGATTGGCTCCCTCCTTATCTTCCAATAAGTCTCAGATTCAGGTCAATAGCATTTGGGAGGAAATATCATGTAAGATTTTAAGATGTTCAGAATGAGTGAAATAATATGGTTACTGGATTTATAGGTTTTTTAAAAAATGTAAATATAGAATGAGGAAAGTAGAAAGAACAAGACTTGACATTGTAAGGACAGAAATTGAAAAAGGTAGGTATGTAAGTAAATGTTTTTAAATTCCGTGATTCACATATTCATGTATGTATTCATTTAATATTGCCTGTGAGAGTTAGAAGTGACACTGAAAGAATAAGCAAGGAAAACCAAACCCCAGAAATTTAAAGGGTAAGATATATACATGAGGAAATATTCAAAGGACAGTTTGAGGCTTGATGTAGTTTTATTTTCTATCCTTGGAAAATTTACAAAATACTTTGGTGCCTTCAGAAAACTCCATTAAATCAAAATTACCAAAGCGTAGTTTAAAATCATATTTGGGTTGCTGAAGCATTGAAACTATTCTTTGAACTCCTAACAGACTTCACCATCACATCCTCACCATCACTGTCATCTGTTCTACAGTTTCCTCATTGCCAACATGGTAGACCACTGCATTTGAAATGTTTTGTACCCCCTGAGAGTATTAATTCAATGTTTACTGTTTCTTAATTTACTGTCCCAGTTTACCTATTCATTGAATCTTTAAATGCTCTCTGGGAGAAAATTGCCAAGATTTAGGAGTTAAGAGGCAGTCCATTAGTTTTAGGGTCCTTTGGAGAGCTGTCAGATTGAATGTTATTCCTCTCATGCCTTGAAAATTGCATTGCTATCAATACCCTCATTCTTAAATAGGCCAGTTAATTTAAGCAAAAGAGATTAGTTTAAGAATTGAATTTTATATATATATACTGGGGATCCTTGTTATATATTTTATTAAAAAATTGAAAGACAATACAATATGTATATATATTATATATACAACATATATGTTGTAGATTAAATTATATATAATATATATATAATATATATATGTTGTAGACGGACACAATACCTTTTTATTTATTTTCTGTAGTGCTGAGGATTGAACCCAGTGCCTCATATGTGTGAGGCAAGCCCTCTGCCACTGATCCACAATCCCAGCCCTGTATTTCAATTTTTAATACTGATTTTGTGTTGTCTGTTCTACCAATATGAAAAATTTAATTAAAACCCTTCTGCATATATTGTTCCTTTCTTTCAAAGAAAAATTCCAGTTTGAGAAATGAGTCAATACTGATACTACTTATATCTTGTATCTTTAAGATTTGCAATTCAATGACGTTTTCCATGATCACCAAGCCAAGCATTAACAGGTGGAATTCAGAACACTGTATGTAAAAAAAGGAGAAGTAACTACCTGTTGTGGGTTTTGCCAGAAAGAAGCTAACAGTACATCTAAGATACATCAATTTTAACAGCCTAAGTAGTTCCCAGTTAATGAATGAGTGGTGAGTCTTATTTGTAGGAGCCCTGGTCATTCAGCAGCACAGATTTCTGCATCACTAGGCAAGCAGAACAAAGAATGTACTGAGAAGAGTGGAGACAAAATATACATCTCAGAATTTGTGTGTGTGATTTCAGAATTCTTAATCAATTACTTTTGCTTGGTTATCTATAATATTCTATTCAAAATGATACACTGAAATCCTACCATCTTCATTGTCTCCTTATCTTAATGAGTCCAATAAGGCTAAACTTAACAAAGCTAAAGTTTCTGTCAGTTAAATGAATAGCTCATGCCATTTATTTACTTTCTACTATGTAAGAGAATCTGTTGTAAGAATGTCCCATGTGGAGCTTTGAATTCAACATTTGACCAAACTCATGAAGGATTAAAATAATGGCCTTCTGATGGTAACTCCTCTGCCTTTTACTAGGTCATGTTGCTAGGTCGTGTTAGCTATACTTGAAGAAGTTATTAATATTTCTTCAAAAAGAATATTCAAGCCATCATCCTAGGTAATTCTAATTCAACAGATTTATAGGAGGACCTTAGGGATTAAAAACTAAACAGTACTGTCTTCAGAGTATTCACACATAACTGTGTGAACAAAAAGGGAAATGAAAATTAGACGTCACTTATTGTATTGAATCACAGCTAGCTGGGTGAAAGATTGACGAATAGATGAATGGATGCCTGATAAGTTTTTAGAAAAACTTTTAGAAAAAAAAGTTACTAGGTATAGGGATGTTTACTCAAAATCTTTCAAATTTTCTGAGTGATTAAAAAATCCCATAATAAAATTTGGAGGAAAGATTTTTAAAAATATAATTGACATTCCAGAGCTATTAGTATTATATCAAGAATAATGTAAGAGAGGATATAATTTAGCTACTTCCATTTTTGTGGATAAAAAATATGTCACACTGATGTTCGTAGGATAAAATAAAGTATGTATGTATGTATGTATGTATGTATGTATGAAAGCAATTCCACATTATATTTAAAATGTTATATTTGATCAACAAAAGCTCAACTCAAAGGGCAAAANTAAAAATACTAAGTTATTATTATACAATATAATAAATCTTTAAATTAGACTTTAAGAATATGAATGGGAACTTGTAAATCAATGGATGTGTAACTGATATGATTCTGCAATCTGTATATGGGGTAAAAATGGGAATTCATAACCCACTTGAATCAAAGTGTGAAATATGATATGTCAAGAACTATGTAATGTTTTGAACAACCAACAATAAAAAATTAAGAAAAAAAGAATATGAATGGGGTAACAAAGAGTCTAAGTTTAGCCCACACACTTAAATCTATGCTACATAAAAATATCAAAATAGAATTCATATAAAAAGCATTAAATATTACAAACTTCACTTTATATTGTCAAAGACAATATTCACAATGCAGATAATTATGAGTATCTATGCAATTATTCACATAGCAACCTCTTTATAAAGCAGAAACTACAGTAGAAATACAGGAACATAATAGTAAAAGGAGATTTTAATATAATCATCAAAACCAAATACATTGTATAAGTTATATATTATTGCATAACAAAACCCATCAGAATTTAGTGACATTTCCTCATTCTATTCATTGACTGGTTAATAAGTCTTTTACTTGCCACTACCCAGGTGGCGGCTTGGCTAGTACCAGAGGCTTTAAGAAAGCATCAGTTTGAGAACCTTAAATAGTACTCCTCCCACATTCTATTGGGCAAAGTAAATCACAATATTAGTCTATACTAAGGGGAGTATAGAAGTAGAAGGAACTTATTAGTGGATAAATCTTAAAAATGCTATGACTTTCAGTTTATCACAAAACTGAACAAAAAAATTATATAAATTACACAGCTGATTTTATGGAGAATCAAACTCTGAACCTTTCTGGTGACTCAGAAAGCTGCCAGTGTCAAATGAGGCTTAGAGTAAGAGAAACCTACAGCTGTAGCTAACCAGGGTGTGAGACCTAAAATCAAAAAAGAGCATTGGTTGTGCTACTGAGTGTATTAGAATCAGCACCTGACTACAGGACATCAAGTGACATTGTTATCAGAAGTGCCCATCATGAGCTTGGTGTACTAGATCTCCCATATCAGAAGGTCAGATAGCAATCCATTTCTTCCAGTCAGCAACACGTTTAAGCAACTCTATTAATGTAACTGACATACCTGTTAGGTGATATGGAATTCTGGATAGTCTAACATTCATGTGTCTAAAGCCTCTTCTGAAATCTATTAGCCACAGTCAATGAAAGCATCCTTATTATTTAATTATACTTCAAGAGGAAAAATAGCAATATTTCATTATCAGTTTTGATTATACTTCCAGATGAAAATAACAATAGAAACATTTAATTATCAGTTTTAATATCATGTGTAACTTGAATATATCAACACTTATTAAATGTGTTTTTAACATCACATCTCATTATAAAACTCATGAAATATAAAGTCAAATTGCATTCTAACTCTCATGTAAATTAGTAGCAAAATATACAAAGTACAAATCCCTTTGAAGTAATATTTAGTCAATTATAAAATTTAAATTGAAAAAATAGGCAATTTTATTGTAATTCTTGGAAATAAATTTGTCATTTATGTCCAAAAAATAAGAAATAAAACATCCTTGTGACCAACTGATAAAAGAAGTATAGGACTAGTTTGCAGATATGCTGGTGCTGATTACCATCATGCTTCAAGTTTGCTATTAACCCATATTGGCAATCACCCATAGCATTTGCTGATTCACAGGGGTAAGTGAATGTCCTACTCCAAGAAAACTAATGTGCTGACTTAGTGAAAGAAATCTGCAATTGGGAAAGGGGAGGATAAATGTCTTTGCACATCTTTGCAGTCAGGGCCAGCAGGGACTTCACTAAATAATCTATTAATTCTATCCATCTTAAAGGAATAATATAGCTCCTACATTAGGGAAAAGTGAGAGCATGTTGTTTTGAGAGGATGCAGATCATCATTCAACTTTTAAGAAAATTACATTAACCAGTTGGGTGTAGTGGTACACACCTATAGTCCCAGGTAATTGAAAGTCCTAGCCAAGAGGATCACTTGAGCTTAGGAGTTTAAGGACAGCCTGGGCTAAATACTGAGACCCTCAAAAACAAAAAAACAAAACAAAACAAAACAACCCTTTACAGTAGCGAATCAACACCCTGAGTGGCTGTCCACCTATCATACATAATGTGCTCTAGATGCCAGCCATAATGGGAAGCCAGATATAAATAAGTCTCCTTGCTGCCATGCATGATGCAAAATGTATACTTCTTATGCTAACATACATCAACTTCTCCAGTTCTCATCTGACTCTGGGGCCTTGTTTCACCCCAGTTTCTATGTGGTTCCAGTAGAGTTCAGACAGGAACAAACTTAAGGTTTTTCCTCAAGACTTCCATGTACTTCTTACCTATGATCCCAGGACTTCTGGGACACAATGTACTCAGGAATTGCAGAACATATCTGTCACTCATGCATGTAGAAGTCAATGAATGTAAGGGATTTCACTCAGTGCCTGATGCACTTTTCTCTATTTCTCCCTTTCATGGACAGTCCTGAAATACAGACTGAAAACAGCTCCATGTACTTAAGCAATCAGTTGGACAGACTTACTAACAAGCCACCTTGTATTTGTCCTTATCCTGCACTGCATCACCCTTCAATTCCTTCTTTAGGATTGTGATCCCTGATGCCATAAGCAAATAAGCTTTTATATCAAGCTCTGTTTTCCATGAGTTTCAGCAAAGATGATAGGAGTGAACTCAAGTTTCACAAAGACCAAAATTTTAAAACTGAATAGTTTTCATATACTGGCAATGAAAAATAGTTACCAGGATCATTATCTTGCCTCTCCAAACTAAATATCACACTCATTCTTCGAAGGCCATTGGTTCTAAAACTTGGGTACACCGATGTTCATCATCCACGTCGACTTGGAACTTGCTAGAAATGAAACTTCTCTGGTCTCACTCCATAACTATAAAACCAGGGACACAATGTGAGAGAAAGCAATGTTTGACCACACCGAGAGGTAATTCCAACATATGCTAAAGTTTGGGAAACATTGATATATTAAGGAGAAGCAATGGACATTAAGCTTATAAGTAGAAGTTGTAGGAACAGGCCCAAAATTCAGCTCTTTCAATACTGCACATCTGTATTCTCTTCTCTACTGTAATTAATAGAAGCCAACTTCTATTATCAGAAACTGTCATCCTAGAAGCTAACAGTGGTAATTTTCCAAAGACAAAGGAGGGGTATTTCATCATGATTAAGGCTCCCTTTTATACTAGTTTCCATGAGTGTTTTTTAAATGAATGATGTTGGATTTAGTCAAATGCTTTTCCTTATCTGTTAAAATTGTTCTATGTTTCTCCTTTAATCTACTAATGTGGTGAATCACAATCAACTTTGTACTTTAAAACATACAAATTTTGCTTTCCTGAAATGAATCCAAATTGGTTATAATGATTCATATTTAACCAGGTTATGTTGTTTTGTTGAGGATTTTTTTTTGCCTCTATATTCACACATGTGACTTATAGTTTATATTTCTTGTGCTATTCTTTTAGATTTGCTATCATACTGTTTATTTCCTACTCTATCCAAGTTTGTGCATATGGAAATTATTTCTTCATTTAATTTCATGTAGCTCACCAGTGAAGCTCTCTGGATCTAGATCATGTCTGAAGGGCTATAGAAAAAGGGCAGAAAATTCATCCTTCCAGGGTTATTCCAGGAAACTTTCTTTGCTTTACCATGTGGTTGGCATTGATAGAACATATGTGATTTTCAGGGTAATGTATTCCTTCCAGCCAGCAAAACAGATAATGATGCATTGAGAAACCTGGCCACTTTAAAAGTGAAAACCTAGTACAAAGTGTTTATTTAGTTTAGAAGCCCTTTACATTTCACTGGATTAGAATTTCTTGCCATACAAATGTATGACATACCTATTTCTGTTGGAGTAACATTGGTCACGGCTGAAAAAGAATCCATTACATATTTGCTTTGATTTTTTTTTTTTTTATCTAAGCTACAATATGGCGTTTGTGAAGCTCTTCCATCTGGGAATCAACCTGTCTCTTTACTTGTGAATAATCAAAAACAGATCGTGAAACTCATGACTGCAGAAGTTTTTATATTGATCTTCAAGGAAGAAAAGAGTCATACTATGGGAGAACCACGATCAAGTAGTCAAAGCATTTCTCATTGTCTTGCGAAGTATTATAGGAGGTCTATAGTTCATTCATTTTTCTAGTCACTAAAAACTTCCAAAAGGAACTTAAATCAAAAGCCATCATTTGAAAATTATGTTATTAGCACATATAGAATTCCCTTTGGATTAAAATGACTTAAAAGTGGTATCTATGGGATATTTCTTCAAACCTCAAATAAATAAAACTTATAGATATTTTGTGTAGTGGGGAAAGTAACAGATCTAGAAAACTGATCAGAGTAGCATTATTCTCATACTCCTTCCACATTGTATCACAATGACAAAACTGTATGTGTGCCTGCATAAAAAAGAAATTGGAGACTCCAAATATTTTCATTCTTAGAAACAGATTCTTATGTAATCTATACCCCTCACATCAGAATGACAATCAAAAACCATTCTTTATAAATTGATGCTCTTAGAACATGCAGTAGTTTTTTAGATCTGGTAACCATACACATGAAATCCTTCTGCCTGCTTAGAAGTAGTAAGAGTCTCTGAAGTATTTTGGAAATGAGGTAGATTTCTGGACACAAATTCCCAAATTTACATCCGAAGAATACCAATGTCCCATAGTCCCATAGTCTGTCTTTGCACCTCAAATGCTTTAGAAGATGTGGCAATCCCTGGTGCTGAAATGCTATCTTAAATGGGAGGAAGCTACCTCTTTATTTGCCCCCTGAGCATTTTTTATAGAAGGTTATGGTTTCAGCTGCATGTGGTAGCACACATCTATAATCCCAGCAGCTCAGGAGGCTGAGGCAGGAGGATCATGAGTTCAAGGAGTCTCAGCAATTTAGTGAGGCCCTGTCTCTAAATCAAAAATATAAAAAAAGCCTAGGGGTTATGGATCAGTGGTTAAGCATTCCTGGGTTCAATACCTGTTACAAAAAACAAAACAAAAAAAGGTTATGGTTTCAGTACTGGGCAACCCGAGAAAGAAATGGGACATGCAAACTTAGACTTAATTATAAATTTTATACTACTATTGTAACTGACCAGAAGAAATCAATGAGCTCTTTTAGATGTCAAATGTTACTAGGTAATAATTCAGGCAAGAAAAAGTGAGGCCCTATTAAATTAAATCCAAATCTGTAACTTTATTATGAACTGCTTCCCAGTTAAATTATTCCCAGACACTTCTAAAACATCTGCAAATTCCATTCTCTAACAAGATGACCTCAATTAAGTAAAAACAGATTCTTCCCCCAAGCACATTTCTTTCTCAGTTGTCTTTGGTGTCTCAAAGATATTATTAAAAGATACACATTCAAGATGAAGAAAGGCCATTTCTCCGACAATTACAAGTTAAAATTTTAGACAAAATTTAAAAGCAACAACCAGTGGACTCTGAAAAGGTAAACAAAAGTAAACTATTAGAGACCTTGGCTTAGGAAAGATTTCTCAGGGCACTAGAAGTATAAACTGAAACAAAAAAATACATAATTTTGACTATGAAATTTAAAAGCATGTAATCTTTGAAATATTTAACAAAAATGCAAGCTAAACTGGCAAGAAATATTTATGATGCACATATCTGATATAATAGGCTTCCATCCATAATATATAAATAAATCTTACTATTTACAAGGAACACCCCTCAGAAAAACACACAAAAGACTTGAATACATTTTCACAAAGGATATACATAGATAGCAAATGAGCCCATTAAAAAATACACAATATTGTGAGTCAAGGAAATGTACCAAACTCACACTCACTAGAATAAACTAATCACTGACATGCACAAATAAAGATATGCAGAAACTGGAACACTCATATCACTGTAAAATATAAAATTTTTCACACTTAGAAAATTGTTTGGCATTTTTGTAAAAATTTAACCATAGATTTAGCATACAACTAAGACATCTATAAGTTACTCAAAAGGAAATAAAAACATGTCTACACCAAGACTTGCACATGAATGTTCATAGTAATTTGATTCACGATAACAAAAAATAACCCAAATGTTCATTAACAGGCAATTGGATAAAAAAGTATATATGAAATGATACAGTAAAAGCCAGTGAATTACTCATACACACAAGCACTTGTATAAAGAATGAGATTCATCCAAGAAGTACAGTATTTACTCTTGACTGGCATCTATGTATCACATCAAATTGTAGATCATGTGGACTAATGTGCATAATGCAGATTGACAGTTGCTGAAGCAAAAGAATAGTAGATACAAGGATATTTGGGGGGGTGATTGAAATATCTTGTGATCATGGCTTTAACAGGTACACAACACAACTCTCAGAAAAAATAAATCACTAAATTGTATACTTCAAATGCCTATTATGTTCATCAAAATTGCTATAAATTTAACTCTAGGAAAGTATAAAGTATATTATGATTTGGATCTAGAAATTTCCCTTCCCCCACCCCTGAAGCTCATGATTTAGAAACATGATCCCCAATATAGCAAGGTTCAGAGGTGAGGCTTTGACAAATATGAGAGCTATAACCTCATCAGTAGACTAACCCACTTGATGGATTCCTTATTTAAAGGGACTACTGGGTGGTAACTATAGGCAGGTGAAGCTTGGTAGGAGGAAGTAGGTTACTGGGAGATGCCCTTGGGGTTTATACCCCACCCTCTCTGCCAAGAGCTGAGCAGCTCTCCTCCACTACCTGCTAACACCTTGATGTTCTGCCTTGACAGTGCAATCCAGTTGGCTGACCATTGAATGAACAAATCTTTGAGACCATGAGCTCAAAATAAACTTTTCCTCCTCTAAGTTATTTGTCATTTATTTTGTTTACTTTTCATAAAATAGTATTTTCAAGGTGACTATTTGCATATTAAACAATTATTTAATAAGAGAAAGATGACACAATGAATGTATATGTAACTTAAATCTAATGACTTGATCATACTATTAGACAACATGATTAATTTACTGTAAAAGAAAAATTTTAAGATTCACATTACCTTGAGGAGTAAATTTCTTAAGCATACCTAAAGCTATTTATATTATATAGTTTCAGTTTTTAATAAGCTACTGTATTACTTAAGCAGTGAATAAGTCTGCATTTTGGTATTCCAATGACTCAAGCCGATCTCCTTTTTAAAACACTTTTAGGTAAAATGACTATAAAATGGTTTCTTGCATGGTCAACATCATCTTCCTCCTGGGTACCTTTGAATTCCATTTGCTTCCTTAACTGTCAATCATTTATCACTTTATGCTCTTTGGACATGCCAGTGCAGACACACCTGGGGAAGAGCAAGCTGGGTTTTCTTCTGCATCATTTCAGTGGGAAAAGTGTCAGCAAAGTCTGATTGCTGAATTTTTATACAGGCTGCCCTGTAAGTTACAGAAACACAATGTTTAAACAAATTCCATGAGTATCTGTGTGAGTATTGACAGTTGGGGAAACTTGTAAAAAACTCAAATGGGATTTGTGATATTTAGCAAGACTCCATCACACATTATTATGTCAATAGAAAATGACTTACATGACTAGGATGGTGTTTACTAGCTTTGTGAGAACAGTTGTTCTGCACTTGGTGCATGTCCTTGATTCTGTTTATAAAAATAAGTACTATTAAGAATAGAAATGGGTTGTCACTGAAAAAATAAATGTCAAGCCAAGATATTGAAGATACTTGATTATTTTTACCCTTGGACACATTATAAATTTTCAAAGACAACAGTTTGAAGCTTTCCATTATTATTCTTACATAATAACACACAGATTCTATAGCCTCACATAAGTTATCCCAGTAGAATACTGTAAAGGCTTAGGCATTTCCAGTGAAGCTTGTAGAACTTGCCTGATTGATGCAGGTGGGGGGAATTGGAAAATAGTGAACAGCCAAGAAAAAAAGATGTTTTTTCAAATTGGTTGTAGACAAAAGGACAGCAAGAATTATTCTTATAGTTTTGTCAGAAAGAGTTATAAGATGTGTAATATTTCTGTTCTTTGTAGTTCTGCACAGTTTTATTTATATATTATATTGTACAATTTTTTAATCTTTACAAAAATTCCTAAAGACCTGTAGAACTGTGTTAAATAGAAATAAAACATAATCACCTTCTTTGCAGTGTCTAGTTTTAAATATTTCTTATAATTTTACATCATTACAAGTAAATAACTTCTGTATACAAAATCACTCAAGCAATGGATAATGCACCCTATTTAGAATAAGCTTGTTTAAGGAGAATGCACTAGTTTGTGAAATAGCAGAAACACAAATGCTATAGGATAATTATAGACCATTTTCTTTCAAAGCAGATTTACATGGCCATAAACAATCATGGAGAATGTGTCATTTAATCTGACCCTTTTTCAACATAGGATTTCAGTGAGGGATGTAAGGAATTATATATACTTATAAATATATATTTCTGAAAAAGTAATGGTATAACTCAGGGCCTGAACATATGTCATTTAAAAAATGGTGACCCTTAATTTCCTCTCCATTTGCCGGAAGTCAAATGGCTTATGCAGAAATACAAGAAAGGTAAATTAAGTCTACTGGAGGGATCTGATATGTGATTTATCTTTCCAATTTTGAAAGTTATTTACTGTTTCAAAACCAAATATGAAACTCTGAGAAAATGTTGATAAGATCTAAAAGTAAACCAAATTATAGCTGTGTATACAAATGTTTTTTAGATTTTATAATCTGCCTGAGGAAAAATAAGTAGTTCACACATTCCACTTGGAATATATAAAGCATACTTGTTGCATGGATCAGACATAAAAGTCTCTGGAATCCTGCAATGTTATTTAAAAAAAAAGATTTGTTATAGATCAAGAAAGTATATTAATGCAGAAAGATCTGTCCCAGGAAAGATAGTATATTGGAATTCTGTGCAGAGATTACAAAAGTGTTATTTAGTGTCAAATTGACAAAAGTAGTGAGATGTGTTGTTTTCTTCTGAAGTAAAACTGAACACAAGATGCCTATTTCTGGTTATAACAGATTAGTTTGTGACGTCAGTTTTTATACACATACACAATGAGTAAAACAAATAAAGCACTGTCTGAAGGAATGAGAAAGCCAGAGAAGGTAATTGCAGAGAGTTTAAGTTAACATTTTATACAGTTTTAACCCAAGACTCTTAAAGATTCCAAAGTGGCTACTGAAGAGTTTAGAAGCTGAGGAGAACATTTCACAATCACATGGAACTGGGCAAACAAAAATTGGAGATCTGGATGTTCCAAAAAGGAAAGGCCCTAGTAAACAACAATGTGTGTGGATTCTCAAATGTATGCATGGCAAGAAAAGCATATCGATACATACTAGTACCCATAAAAATGAAATCTGGGTTTGGGTTTCCTGGATTAAAGTGATTCTCTTTCCCTAACTACACTTAATAAATAAATAAATAAATAAATAAATAAATAAATCCTTTCTGGAAAACATCCAGAGTCTCGATTTTTCTGTAAATATTATATAAATGGTCTGGTTTTTATTTAATTAAAAATATAAAGGGATAAGGAATCCAAAATAATCAATTAAAAAAAGACAACAGGAGATTCATAAATTCGTGATTAGATTCAAGTTTTACATTAAATAGGAATGAAGATTTAGTAGAGAACTTGACCTAGAAAAAAATCAAATTTCAACTAAAATTAAGAATCTAATATATTAATTTAATAACAGCTAAAGAGAAGACTAGTGAAGTAGAAGTTAGGCCAAAACAAAATACAGAGAAAGCATCACAGACAAAAAGACTATTTTGCAAAGAACATGTCAGGACACTGAAAGGACTCAAGTGGGATTTAATTGAAATCTGAAAGAAAAAAAAAACAAAATAACAAAGGGAAGAAAGGATGGATAGTTGAGAAGTTAATAACAGATAAGTTTCCAATATTCCAAGCCACAGATTCGAGGAGTATGAAGGCCAATACAAAATACAAAGGCACATTTAGATATATCATAATAAAGCTACTGAAAACCAAACAAAGTCAAAAATCTTCAAAGTAGCCAGAGACAACTAGTACATTTTCTTTCAAATTCAAACTATGAGAATCATAGATACCTTCTGAAAAGTAACAATGGAAGCCATTGAATAGAAGAATGGTTTTATAAAGTGGTTGAGGACAATAACTGGCAACTTAGAATTCTAAGTAAGTAAAAAATAGTATTCACAAAATTGAGAAAATAATTTTATAAAAAGTAAAGAGAATTTGAAAAAAGAAACAGCCCCAACATAAGATACTCACAGAAGTTCTTAGAAGGAAAAGAGGAAGGGAGGGGGAAAAAAAAGAAAAAGGTGAGGTGGAGTGGGCAGAAAAAAAAAGGAGAAAAAAAATCAAAGGAAAAGACAAATGTGGGAAAATATGAATAGATGACAAACACATTATCTGAATAAAAAACTAAGAAAATAATTGGAATTATGGTGTTCTGAAGCATAGGAATGAGTAAACACTAAAAATTGAGATTATATTGCAGTCTCCATAGTATCAATAAGATTTAAAAATTAATAAGGTTATATAAAATATTTCAAAAGGAGCATGAAGGAATATACCTTACTCTACCAATGAGTAAGATGTAGAATTAGACACAAAACTGGCAGTAATTACATTAAGTCTGAGCAGAAAGAATATTGCTATTAAGGCAAAGGTTGTTAAGATTAAAGAAAACTTTCTGCCTTCAGAGATATACCTTAAATATATCAAAAAGGGATAAAAATAAATTTGTTTTTCCTGTCAGTTTTTATATAGCCTCCAAGTTTAAAACCCATAAGTACAGATCAATAAGGAGGAATAGATATATTTTAATTAATAGTGAAATAATCTGACAATTCTCTCCGGGAACTGATAAAACCAACAGAAAAATAAGAATGTAGATTAGAATAAGCAAATTATCAAACATGCTTCCTGGATCCAGCTATCACAGAATACATGTCAACTGCAAAAGTATACCGACAAGAATATCAAAATGGAATCAATACTAGGACATACAGTCAGTCTTCAATTTCAAAAGACTTATCGTTGCCATAAAGAATGATATTTGCGGGTAAATGGATGGAACTGGAAGACTATCATGCTAAGTGAAATAAGGCAGTTCCCAAAAGTCAAAGGTTGAATGTTTTTTTGATATTCAGAAGCAAATCTAAAATAAGGGTGGGGGGTAAAAAGGAAAATAGAAGATCAGTGGAGTGGATGAAGGGGAATGAAAGGAGGAAAGAGAAACAGGATAAGGAAATACAGTGGAATATTTCTGACCTAACTTTCCTATGTCCATATGAATATACCACAGTGAATCTCACCATCATGTAGATCCACAAGACACTAATTTTAAAAAGATAAGCGAATAGAAAGATCCACAGAGGGAAGGGAACAGGGGGAGGGAGTAGAAGAGGGAAAGGGGAAGTACTCGGGAGTGAATTAGAACAAATTAGATTCCATGCTTTTATAATTATGTTGAAGTGAATCCTAATGTTATGTATAGCTAAAAAGAACCAGTTGGAAAAAAGGACTTAAATGATACGAAATGGGGAAAGCAAATTATCTTATTTAGAAATAAGCTTAAAAATAATAGCAAATGGGGACCATCAATTTCTATGTGTTTGAAAATGTAGCAACATTTCTAAACAGTTTACAGGCAAAGAAGATATCACAAGGAAAGAAAATATTTTCCTGAATGATAATAAAAATATATTAAAATGTGTAGGGTGAAACTAAAGCCATGATTTAAGATATTTAAACCATCGTAAATGTTTGATAAAAAAAAAATTAAGATCATTACACATAGAAAAGCAAAAAAAAAAAATTCTTCAAGTCAATCGTGTAAGTAATGACTTCAAGAACATAAACGTAAAAGATGAAATAGAAGAAAAATAAGACTGAAATAAAAGTCAAATATATAATGGATAGCATTGACATGATCGAAAAATAGCATAGTGGAGAAACTAAAAGGGAGAAGGCAAATTTACCAACATCTTAAAATAAGAAAAAAGGACAACATGTCAGGTATTCAAAATGTAATAAAATGATTTTAATACATTTTCAAAATTAGTTAAAGAAGTCGTCCTTCTCTAAGAATTCAGCCTATCAAAACTAATGAAAACTCTTAGAAATCTATTATTAAATACATTAAATGTCATTAAAATCATCCAAAGAAAACTACCAAAGCAATCTGAGCCAGAAGTTATTTCTTCAAAATATTTAAGTCTCTCCTCTTACATAGAAAAGGAAAATAACTCTTTATAATTGTTTGTGAGGCCTTAACCCCAAATGTAATGAGGACAAAAGAAAAATATACATCAATCTTTCATATGGATATAAATGGAAAATATCTACACATACTATTTTTAGCCAAACCCAGTGAGAAAAAAGAAAAGCCAGACAGAATGGATAAAGTTTTACAGACCAACATTATCATATGTTGGCAAGACTGGAGAGCAACAGAGAACATTCACTGAAAGGGTAAATTGGAATGGCTATGTTGGAAAACTCTCAGTATGAATTTTACTGATTGTCATGTAATTTCACTCTTAAGTATGCTGCTAACACCAATAAGTGCATATTTGCATCAGAGGGTTTATAAGATTGTTATGGATAATTCTCTGAAAAGACAGAAAAATGAGGATTGATTCAAACAGATCAAAGAACAGACCATTGAATAGTAGTAATTAATCCAATAGAATTACAGTATTTGAATAATGTCCTATTAAATAAGATTCAGAACAGACTAAATTTTTGGTATATGAGGTCAGAATAGTAGATATTTGAGGAGGAGGCTGAATAGTAACTTGGAGGATAAACAGGCGGGTTCTGCAATATTCACTGAAGTCTTTAATGGAATTTCACATCATACTAACTTTAGGACAAGATAGCAAGCTGTACTCAGACAAGAAGTTAAAATGTTTTTATTGAGATATAAAATACAGTTAACAATTACCATTAATAAAAGAAGGAAGGAAAACTAAATCAGACTGTTATCTTTAAAGAACCATAAACAGAAGAGAATTTAAGGATTATTTAAATCCACATGACAACTTTACTTTGCAAAAGATACCAAGTTTCATGTTAAATGATGAACATATGGGTATTTTCACTTTGAGAAAACTCAAGCAATCTATTGATTTAGATATTTTTGTACGTGTATATTGATTCTAGCCTTTGTTTTTAAAACAAGACACTAAAGAAAAGTCTTGTGGTTTATAAGAGCAACTCTATTTTATAAAGCCAGTACTTGCAATCACCTAGGTATAGGCAGAGGCACAAAAACAATGAAATCCTGTTATTTACCACTAAATGAATAGAACTGGAGATATTTTGCAAAATGAAATAAGTCAAGCACAGAAATACAAATACTGAATGACCTTACTCTTGCAGGGACTCTTAAAATATTTGATCTCATAGAAGTCTGAGAGAACAACAGTGGCTACCACAGGCTAAGGAGAATTGTGGAGGGGAGTTGACCAATGGGTACCATGTTACAGTTGGACAGGAGAAATTCTGGTGTGCTATTGCATAGCAAGGGGACTAGGTAGCAATTATACTGTTACATTTCAGGAAAAAGACAACATTTCACCATAAAGAAATGATAAGTGTTTGAGGTAGATAAGTTTAACCTAATTTAAACATTGCATAATGTATGTATATATTTATGCACCACAGGATACCACATAAATATCTAGAATTATGTTTTGGTTATCAGTTAAAATAACTTAAATATAAAGCAAATGGCATAGTGCCTATTACATAAGCACTAAATATCATTTCCAGTATTGTTATTCAATTCTTTGATCATAAAATGTCCAAGGAAATATTGCTTTTGAGATTAAAGATTTTAATAGAAAAGATTCATTTGTCTCCATTGGAAATATCTGAAATGTAATAAAATGCAATAATCTGAAATCTAAACACGAGATGACATAGTATACTGTTTCAAAGGAATGCCACAAAATGTCATGTATAAAAGTTATTTTCACATGCCTCTAGTATTTTATAGGAGAGGTTAGAGAATATGAATCTAATAAAGAGTAGAGAGTGCATTTCCTTTCTAGCACCTCATAGGCATTCACTTGGGATTGGGATGAGGAGATCAAATCAGTAAAGTGCTGCTGTAAATTCTTCTTAAACATGATTCCTGCAGGGCACAGTGGCACACACCTATTATCCCAGTGACCTGAGGGGCTGAAGCAGGAGGACTGCAAGTTCAAAACCAGCCTCAGTAACTTAGGGAAACCCTGTCTCACAATAAAAATAAGTAGGTCTGGGGATGTGGCTCAGTGAATAAGCACCCCTGGGTTCAATCCCTGGAACAACAACAAATTGTTCTAGTCTTCATTTGTATGAAGTAGTATGTAAGGATTTATCTCTGAATTCATTTAGGGTGACAGACAAAATTCTAGGGACAGCATGTTTGGGTAATTATGATCTTTCTGTTGCTATATGGAAATATCCATATGCTGACCAATGTCAGCTACTTGAGATCAAACCTACTGTATTTTTCTTTTAATATGTCTTAATGACATTTCAGTGATTTTATGTACTAATTTCAGAAAAAAAAACCAGATAAAAATGAAAAAGGGCTCAATTTGAAGATTAAAGCAGTTCACAAAGAGCAGGAATGGAAACCAAATTCCCCAACTATTTTCCTTTGGCTCATAATGTTCTTCTTTCTGGTACCTTCTATTTCTGTCTCTTCATTGATGCTAATAGTTATTGCAATTTATGTCTTTGTCATATTCATCTCTTATTAATTTCCACTTTCATATATATATACTTTAAATAGTTGTTTTTGTATTCAAGAAAATTATTAGTTAAATCTTGATCAAAAACTGGCTGTGTATGTATATTTTCATATTTGCTTTGAATTTTACTCCTGGGATAGTGATTGAAATCTAATTCAGAATTATCAGTTACAAAAGTAGGCAATGATTGATATGTGATAAGAAAACTTCCTGATGTCAGTATGTCAGATGAAGATTGAGGATTTCTAAGTTCTGTGTTTATAAATTTAGTATTTTACTGGAGAATTCAATCTCTAATTATATATATACCAACACAAATAAGCCTCCGGCAATAGTGGCAGGGTAATTAATATTGGCAGCAGCAGAAAACTACAAATGGCAAGCTGATGGAAAACTGGCATGTAGATTGCATTCTAGATTTTTCATGTTTGAATCAGACCTATAAGAAATAGGTTTAAAACATGAAGTTGGTATTATAGTTGCATGAGTTAAAGCTTATACCTATTTAGAGTCATTGAAATTAATATCCAAATATTTGTTGACTGTTTTGATAAAGATGCTCTAGAAAAACCAATTGAGTAGTTTGAGTTCTTTTGTGTGCTTTGTCTTTTGTGTTTAGTGCTTCCAATTACTCTGGGTAGTAAGATTTAGTTCATTTTTTCAAATGTAAATATGGCACAATGCCTAAAGAAAATTAGCAAGATAATACTGCTTATTAAATTAATAAAACAATTTAAAAGTTAAACAATAGAACATTTTCCAATAAAATAAACCACTGGATCCACAATGAATATCTTAAACTTGGAAACCAGAAGATCTCTTACTACTGTTATGAGTTTGTAACATTCAAGTTTATCTCCAGATTTCAAAAAAGGCAAAAAAAAAAAAAATCTGAGATATATCACATAAAGAGGGGAAAAGGAAGATCTTTTGAGTCAATGTTATTTTATCTGAGACAGTTATATTGATATATAGGGGTATTTGTGAGTTACCGGAGAAGGATTAAGATTTGTTGTAGCAGTCATTCAAGAATTTTAGGATGAAGAAATGCATTATGAAATCTCGGATCCAAGACACTCATGGTGTGACCTTGAGAAAGACGTATTTTGGTGACTTGTCTATTTGTGAGCCTTTATCACAAGAACTTAATGATATTTATATAAGGATTTCATGAATTTTACATACAACTATCCTGTCCATTAAAGGCAATACAATTCTCAAAAATATCAAAGACTAAAAAGTAACTAAATTCAACCCACTATTTCATTTTATTGAACTGGAATTATCCATGGGAACATCCCCACTACTCCAGGAAGAAGAGATCTGGGGAAGAAGAGATCTGGGGAAGAAGGGACTGTGCGTATTAAATATTTGTACCACTCTATTCCCCACACTTCTGCATACAGAAAAGAACAACACCCCCTGGCCTAGAACCTTTCAGAAGATATTTTCTTAACTTTTTAAAAATAAAGTGAAAGACAATTTATTGTATTCTCATAATCAATACATAAAACCTTGTTCTTATCTGGTATCTTTCCAGAGAAAATGAAAACAAATGAACAGCATTCTAACTCAGATCTTATAATGGCAACTCTAAAACAATAGTAAGATCAAAATAATTTTCAAAACACTTTCACTGGCTTCACCTGTGACAGCAAAGATAAAGGAACCTACACATTTAATGAAACCACATGGATATGCTAAATAAACAGTCCCTAAAAATGAAAACACTTTGAAGAAAGTTTTTCTTCAACAATCATATCAGGCTTTCAGATAGCCAAGGATGATTAAAATTTACTTTTAAGAAATGAGATTAAAACCATTATTCTTCTCCGTAAGCAAAATATTCTCAAAATCCTCCTCTAGCTCTAACAGTTTCTCCATTTGTTTCCAACTCTGATGTAAGTTCTTTTTAAGACATATAGGCAGTTTTGTATGCAGAGTATGTAATTGGAACTTTAGGGAAATAAAAAGCTAAAGCATTTATTCAGGGTCTTTTTCTATTTCCTTCAGATAGTGCTAAATAATTTGATATCAGGTTTGCATTTTATTTCATTGTAGAATAAAATCCTGGAGACTAATGGTAGATGCCATGAAGAAGACCCCAACCTTGAAGTTCAGCTTCTCATTTTTAATAACTGGCAGATTCAAGTCCTCGTCTGAAATATGATCATAGAAGCAAACTGAGCAAGATGTTTACACATTGAGGAACATCCACTTATTGGAGAATTCACTAAAAATCATTATCTAGCATTACTCTTGTGTAGTTTTTCACTATTTATTAAGTGAAGCAGATACAAAGAGAAGACAGAGGAGCATTATAACCTTGGTCGCTTTCCAGTCATTTACTCTACCAATGTTGGAGTCTAACAATTACGGAAGCACATTATTGTTGTCTTACTGGGGCTACCACATCTTAAGTGGAAGAATTAATTCCACTTAGAATTTCAGCCAATTTCATCTCAAACATTTCTTGAATCCATCCATACTTTCCCATACTCACTAACCCCACCTTCTATATCAGGTCCCCATTGTGGCTATGTAAAAATTCTGAAGTAGTCATAACAAGTTTTCTTAAATCTGCTTCTGATTCCTCCAACCCATTCTTTTTAACTCAGTCATTTATCAAAAAATTAAATCTATATATGTCAGTCCTATGCATAAAATTTTGATTGAGTTGCCTTTGCTGGCAGAATAGCCCCAAAATACATAGGATGTGATGACAGGCCAAACTACCTGGCTCCTCACCTGAAAAAAATCTCTAGACTAGTGACTAAGAATGAATGTGCCTTTTTGGTGTGGAGTTTTGAATTTTTATATATATCCTGGAGATAAGTGCTCTAGCCAATGTGCATGGGGCAAACTTTCTCCCATTCCATAAGCTCACTCTTCATATTATTGATTACAACCCAATTAATAAATGGGCTAAGGAACTGAACAGACACTTCACAGAAGAAATACAATCAATACATATGAAAAAGTGTTCAACATCTCCAGCAATTAGAGAAACACAAATGAAAAGTACTAAAATTTCATCTCACTCTAGTCAGAATGGCAATTATCAAGAATATAAGCAACAATAAGTATTGGAGAGGATGTAAGGGAAAAGGTATACTCATACATTGCTGATGGGACTGCAAATTGATGCAACCATTGTGAAAAGCAGTATGAAGATTCCGCAGAAAACTTGGAATGGAACTACCATTTGACCCGGTTATCCCACTCCTCAATTTATATACCCAAAGGACTTAAAAATCAACATAGTACACTGATGCAGCCACATCAATGTTTATAGCACCTCAATTCACAATAGCCAAACTATGGAACCAACCTAGATGCCCTTCAACAGATGAATAGAGAAAGAAAATGTGGTATTTATACACAGCAGCATATTACCCAGACTTAAAGTATAAAATTATGGCATTTGCAGGAAAATGTATGGAACTGGAGAATATCATGCTAAACAAAGTAAGCCAATACCAAAAAAAAAAAAAGGCAGGATATTTGTTCTGATATGGGGATGCTAATTCATAATGGGGGGGTCTAGGAATAAAATGAATCAGACATTATCACCCTATATACATATGATACACAACTGGTGAGATTCTACATCATGTACAACAAGAATGAGAAGTTCTATTTCATTTATGTGTATGATGTGTCAAAATGCATTCTACTGTCATGTATAACTAATTAGAATAAAAAAGAATGCTAGTTCTCTAGCCTTAGAAATAAGAAAAATATGGATAAATCCAAAGAAAATAGAAAGGAAATAAAAGCATAGACAAATATTAATCAAACAGAAAATAGAATAACAAAGCTAAACATGCCTCTTGGAAAGAATTGTTAAAATTGCCCAAGCCTTAACAAGATAAAAAGGAAAAAAAAATCATGAAAAGTATAGTTGTATAGTTGTAAAAGGGTCATAAATATAAGATCAACAGGGAATAAAGCCTAAATTTTTTACAATTCATATTGGTGTATTCTAACATGTAGGTGAATCTCAAAAATGATGAGAGAAAATACTACCCCCATAGCATTGTGAAAATTGAATCTGTCAAATAAATCTCAAAAACAAATTCTAAAAACTTTAGTGGTCTTTATTAAAGAAATTTGTGGAACAAGTAATTCCAATTCAATACATGTTTTTTCTTTCTTCCAGAGAAAAAGATGTCTCCCATTTTCTCTGTATGAAGTTAGTATAAATTTAATATTAGAAAGGACAATACTAAGTTTGCAAGGCAAGCTAATGAAAATATTTGCAAAGAAAAAGCCTTCTTAGTGAAAATGATTTAGAAATTTATATACAGGTTGCATGTTTCAAGAATACTGTTGTTTCAAATTAGAATATGCAGTTAGGATAATTATTACATTGCTATATTAATGGGGATTGAACTTGAGGCTTTTTAAATGGACAAAGAAGACATTCTGGGCTGGAGATGTAGTTTCAGTAGGGAGTGATTATCTAGCATTCACAAGGCCCTAGGTTCAATCCAGCATTGGTTTAAAAAATCATAAAAGCATTCCATGAACAGAAGCAAACTGTGCAACCAAATATTCCAGAACTGATAGTAGACCAACTGAGAGGTACTTGAAATATACATTCTTGGAAAACGTATGCAGCTCATGTGTAACTTTGAGGTTAGTGTATATATAAAATATTTTTTTAATTGTAGTTGGACACAATAACTTTATTTTTATGTGATGCTGAGGATTGAACCCAGGGTCTCATGTGCTAGGCAAGCGCTCTATCCCTGAGCCACAACCCCAGTCCCCAATTAGTATATATTAATAGGCAAAATTAAGCACTGGAAGAATTTGGCTAACAATATTTGGAAAAATAGAAAACATTCATATCTTATGACCCAGTATTTCTACTCTAGAGTCCGCAGAAATACTAATTTGCATTTATGATAAATGAAATTTTCTAGGTAAAGAAATAATGTTATGTACCAACAGGAAAAGATATTTTAGTATATATTAACTTACAAAGTATAACAAATGATCTAAAATACTATGTTATGTTGATAAATTACACAAATTTAGTGTTTATTACACAAATATGTTTATTATAAAAATACTCACTATTTATCTTTTTGTATCTATAAGAAGTATGCAAATCTTACATTTATCTTTGGTATATGCAAAGTTAGTGATATTAAACATAAAAATAAACCCTCAAATCCTAATAGTGCTTACTGCTGGTGAAGATGTAGGGAAACAGGATTCGCAAGAGCACCAGTGGTTTCAAGTACATTATTAGTTCTTTATTTTTAAAAATCTATAGTAAGTACAACATATGATCATTAAAATTTGTTATTCATACAAGTAATTCATTGTGTCCCTCTGAATGCTTATATTAGTAAACTATTTTATACTGAAAAATTAAAAAGCAATAAGTTGATGATTTAAGATATTTAGGATATATAAAACATTTATAATAAAAATGTATCTGTTCCATCTCTTCCAACCCTTGGTTGTGTTCCAAAGAAAAATCACTTTCAATTTTTTAGCTCAATTCTTAGATTGCTAAATATGCTCTGTTATTTCTTGACATACTCAGTGATTACCTGTTGATATTCATTTGACACCTGTCATACATACACATATTTTAAGTCTGCCAAGTACAATTTCACCTTTATTTTAAATTCTCTGTTTATCTTTGAAGGCTTATGCACATGTTTTTTTTCCACATTTCATCAACTCTTGATAAAATCCTTTAACCACAGAACTGTGAAATAAGGTTATTTGCCTAACAAATCTTCTCTTGACTCCCTCCTGGTTGTTTTCTCACTTTCATGGCAGAGATTTGTTAGCCAAAACCAAATATAAATTTTGCAATTATAATTGGTCTCATAATTTACCTAATGGTGGGTTTCAATCTTATTATGTATAGATACTCCACTGCACTGCCAAACATACAAATAATATATTGTATTATTTTTTTCCCTTCTTTTTAGTGTTTTCTTTAAAATTTTTGTTTGGGGGTACCAGGGATCAAACTCAGGGGTACTCAGTCACTGAGCCACATCCCTAGCCCGCCCTATTTTGTATTTTATTAGACACAGGGTCACTGAGTTGCTTAGCACCTCACTAAATTTCTGAGGCTGGCTTTGAACTCCTGATCCTCCTGCCTCTGCCTCCTGAGCTGCTGGGATTACAGATGTATGCCACCGTGTCCAGCCGTACTATTGTAGTTCTTACATATAGATTGTTAGTTTTGCAACTTGGAATTGCCTTCATTTTCTTCCTGCACTAATTGTTTCAATGTAGCTTCAAGTTTTCTCAACCTCATTATCCAATTCTTAGGAGTCTTCTTTCATGATATGCCTCCTCCCCTTAATCTGTACTTACTTCAATACCCAACTGTTCTTCCTTTGGACCAATAAGAGTATTAGATCTTCACTTCTTTCTGATTGGTTCAACATTTTGTTTTGTGCTTTGATTTTGCTATTCTATATTCTCAAATAGCTTCCCAAGGCAGTATGTGTATGGAAAATAAATTTTTTAGTCTTGCTGATCTGAAAAATGAATCGATTCTGCCTTGAACTTAATTTCTGTTCTGCTTATTTCTATATAAACTACTACTCAACTTTGTATGGTAAAAAATCATTTAATATATCATTCTGTGGTTCTAGAATTTATGCACAGAAACAATGGTTTATTCTTAAGATACTAGCTTTCTCAGCTGCGGTGCTTCAAATAGCCAGAGATTTCTGAAGATTAATGAGGACTATATATTTTAGGCTTTGGTTCTTCTCCATTTGGTGTCTTCTGGGATTAGAATGTCTGAAATGGTTTCTGCCTGCTGGTGCCTAGAAGCTGTATTGGGGTAGTTATAAAAGACTGGAGGTGTTCATCATGGTTCTCTTCCCATTTTCTTAGATAGTGACCATTTAGGGGTAGTTGTACATATGACATAGTTATTGACTGTTTCAAGAAACCATGGCAGAAGCTGCATGGTCTCTTTTTATTTAATTTCAGATTTCATGAAATATCATTTTTGCCACATTCGTTGATAATACAGGATTACCTCAGATTCAAGCACAAGGTATACTCTATTTGGGTATGATCTTTTAGTGGTTGAATATCATTCTCTGACAAATAGATGGTTCTATTTTAAGTATCCGGATATTTGTTATTTTTGTATGTACATATGCGGTACTGGGGATAGAACCCAGGGCCTCATGCATATTAGGTAGCTCTCTGTCACTGGCCATACCAAACTTTTTTCCCCTTCATAGAAGATTCTTGAAGCTTAAGTATTGTCTTTACATTTGTATCCATGTTAGCAAATACAAGGTACTCAAATATTTGATGTACAATTGAACTTGATTGCAAGAAAGTGTGTTTTTATTTTGGCCTGAGTGCTTAAAAAATTAGTGTTCTGATGTCTCAAAAATAATGTAATTTTACTATTAGGAGGCACAATATCTGAAGTTAACCTGGTCTCTGGCTTGCTTGCTTATCTGAGTTGCTAGTCTAACCCCCTGATAGTCTTAGAAACATACAGTTCCTTTGGTTCTTCCTTTGAAGCAATTTCCTTTCTTGAAATCAAGTTTCTATCTGGGAGGAAAAAAAAGCACAACAACAGCTCTTATTGACATTTAAACTGAGTCTTGGCATTATCACTGCATCCGCTGCTTTCAATTAAATTTCCCAGGTTTTGCTGGTAGCTGGGTAAACATTGTTTTTTAAAATGGTTCTGAATCTTTAACATCAACCAACATCACAAACCATTTAATGCAACAATCATTGTTTAAACAAGTTTTCACCACATATTCTTACTTATCATCCAAAAGTTATTTGTAGCCCCAGAACTGCTCCTAAATTTGAGTTAAATTACAATTATTTTTAATGTTTCTCACAAAAATAGGCTGAACAAAGCAAGTTTGTGTGTGTATGTGTGTGTGTAATTACAGATGGTGATTTTCATATTAAGGCATTAGCAAATTTAAGTAACAACTGCAGTGCATTGAGAAGTAAGAAACTCCTGAAATAGATTCTCTTCATTTTGAGACATACTTACTCCTTAGGATGCAACATTTTATTTACATGGCCTGTGGTAACTCCCTGTAGGTGCTCAGGGGCGGATAAACTCAATCCAATGTCTATTCAAATTAGCACAAAAAGAACAATTCCAGTAGTTTACCAAAGTGCTTTCTTTTGGGTACAGAAGCAGCAGGAATACTTACATATTTGTGTAATTCAAAAATATTATTTGAAAATAATGGCCCTTAATCTCTCCTTAAGGTTCAAGAAAACTACAGGCTGCCAAAAGAAATTAAAAATTCTTTAGGGGAGGAAATCAGATTCAGAGGCCAAACATTTTAAAGGAATTTTCAGCAATAATGATTATAGATAGGACATTAAGGAGATTTGATTTTTGTTGTTGTTAGAGAAAATACAAATATTCAACATTACTTCAAGAATCTCCAAAATAAAATGCTAATTGTGGGCCTTCAAGGAAAGAAAGTACTAGGTACTTAATGACTCCAGTATTATATTCCCATAAGGGATGACAGGGAAGTATTATGAACAGGAGTATCTGCTGTTGGGTAGTAAAAACACATGATCTCTTATGCCATCTCCGTTTTTATATACCAGTACTCAAAACTAAAGGCTCCGAAGTTTCAACACTCTATAGTTACATAGTGAATTACTATCCTTTTTATATTTAATCATTAAAGAACTCTAGTTTTTATATGAGGAATAGTTTTGGTTGCTAAAATCCAAATTGGATAGCTGAGTAATGCCTAGATAGCACATAATGCCCAAATTCACAAACCTTGTAAGCAGAACAATGACATGAAACCAGGCCTTATGAATAATTTCAACTTCCTTATTCACCAGTAGTTGCATGTGGTGCTGAGAAATGCACGCCTTCTTTCACAATGTTACAATGGGCAACAGTTAAAAAAAATCACAAACCCCCTCAATGTATTCATTGAGTCTGGATTATGTCCAGCCTATGCCCCATAGATGAAGACAACAGGTCCACTTTCATTAGGAGGATAAATCTTAATCCAAAATCCCCAATAATCTTTATCTGTGGATTGTTAGTCCTGGCAAGGTTCCTATGGATTGTCTGGCTTCTGCAAAAAAAAAAAAAAGAAAAAAACAACAACAACAACAGAAAACAACCCTGAGACCCAGGAAAGATATCTGATACTGCAGATTGCTGACAGAATGTGGACCATAATCCAGCTCTCCTGACTACATAGTTGTCTTTTCTTCTTTCAGGGAACTTTAGAGTGTAAAAGTAAAAATTTGGGGAAAAAAAAAAATCACTGTTCTATTAACTGGAAAAGTTGAGCTTCATAACATTTTAATCTGGGAAAATGAAAAGGTGTCATGTAAAAATTCCTTCCACCTTTCAGGTCAAGAAATAAAGCATTCAAAATTAGCAAGCTGCCTTATATCACACCCCTTCCCTCTCCCCCAAAGGTAGGTGTACCAGTAAATTCATTGACACTATAGATTAGTTTTGCTTCTTCATGCATTCTAAGTCGGTGGGTGGGCATAAGATTTTACTCCCAGGCTTAATGTGGTGTTTGTTACTTTATCCTGAATTCCATTGGCTGTAGTCGGTCATATGGACACAGATGTCTTTGTGGAGGAGTGGGAAATACAATCCAGGTTTGTACTCGGATTGCAGTGGGCAGCTAACCATAAGAGACGGTCAACAGATATCCACTGTCATCTTCTTAAGTATCTTCATATTATCATCTCCTTCCAAATTCTTAGCACCACTAAAGTCCAGAATAAAAAGCTGCAAGAATATTTCTTTGTAAGAATCTTCCTTACAATGCCAGGGAAGTCATAACTGTAAATATTAATGCTTCAATGCTTTTGTCCTTGTCAAAAATAAGTTACTCTTAAGTCACTCCAAACAAAAACAAAGTTATCTCTATAAGATCACACTCTTAATTACACATATTTTTTGAAGTAGAGAGGAAAAGGACACACAGAAGAGCACCAGCTCATCTCTCATGAATTTTCCAATATTAAGAATCAAAGATGGAACTGGGGCTCAGGCTCAGCAGTAGGGCACTTGCCTGGCATTTGTGAGGCACCGAGTTTGATTCTCAGCACTGTGTATAAATAAGTAAAGGTCTATCAACAACTAAAAAAGTATTTAAAAGAATCAGACATGAATTTCATTGGTTGTAGATGTGCAGTCAAAAAAAATATTGCCCCAGCAATTTCTTTAGTAATCTTAACTCACCTTTTAATTATTTTACAATTGTTATAAACCAATATTTGTCTCTCAAAATTCATAACTTGGAGGCCTTATCTTAATGAGACCAAATATGGAGATACAACCTTTAAGAAATTGAGTTTAAATGAGGTCATCAGTCTTCGTCCAATAGGGCTGGGGAGGAGGAGGAGACGCCAGAATGTTTGCACACAGGAAAAGCCATGGGAGGACTAAGAAGTCCACACAAGGAGAGAGGCCACATCATAGACCAACCCTATGACATTTTAGTCTTTGATTTTTAGCTTTAGAAAAAAATACATTTCTTTTTTCAGTGCAAGCCATCTACTCCATAGTATTCTGTTTTTTCAATCCTGGCAGATTAATAAGAGACCTCTGTAAGATGAATCATTGTGGTAAGCCATTCTTATAGACCGTGGCCGCCATTAGAAGATGGCGCCGGCTTCCACTGTGGCCTGTGATAAACAACTCCTTTTATGGAGAGTTGGTGCGCAGTCCCTTACCACCCTATGAGAGAGATCCACGTGGCGGCTTAGGATTGGGATGCGGGGGGCTTTATTAAGCTGTGCTTGGGCGTGTCGGGGGCGGCGGGCGCTAGAAGATGATACATGACTCAAGGCCTGAATAAACTGCTGAAAGAAGAATCCTGTGTCGTGTTTTCCCTTGCCGGCGAGGGGTCGCGACAGTTGGTGGCCCGCACGGGGAACATATTCCTCGAACCCAGGATCCAGAACTTTCAGCAGTCAGGGTGGTGCACCAGTAAGTTCCCAGGTAAGTGGGAATCCGCAAGTAAGTAGCGGGACGCTCCTCTGTAGAAAAGGAGAGAGCGGGGATTTTTGTACTTTCAATTTCATTATATCTTTGGAGACATTATGGGCACTACCTCTTCAAGCCCAATTTTGTTGGCCCTAGATGGG
>NW_025999924.1:22926-27677 GCF_001458135.2 Marmota marmota marmota | reverse complement strand
CAGTGCTGAATAGCCCTTGCACTCTGCAGGTCTTGTTACCATTGCACGCAGATGGGTTTCAGGACTGGTCTTTCTTCTCGGCTACAGACTCTTTACCTTCCTCTGGGGCTTAGGGATTGTGTTGCCAACTTAAATTTTGTCATTACCACCAGGCTACTTGTGTTATCCTACTTCTCGCAGTCGTCATGATGCAGGATGCGAGGCAAGGCACTGCACTTGAGTGATCCCTCAACGGACCTCAAGGAAAGCATGTCCTATTGCATGCGGGTTTGACGTCCATGCCCCGCCCTACGAAAAAAGGTGTCGGCTGATATGGGATCAGGTCTGGGGAAGGCGCCTCCATAGGACTGAACCATACATTGCAGCCACTTCTGCACAGTGGGATAGGACCTCTACTTTCGCCTGCATTGTTATATAAAATAGAAGGGGGAACTGTGGTAAGCCTTTCTTATAGACCGTGGCCGCCATTAGAAGATGGCGCCGGCTTCCACTGTGGCCTGTGATAAACAACTCCTTTTATGGAGAGTTGGTGCGCAGTCCCTTACCACCCTATGAGAGAGATCCACGTGGCGGCTTAGGATTGGGATGCAGGGGGCTTTATTAAGCTGTGCTTGGGCGTGTCGGGGGCGGCGGGCGCTAGAAGATGATACATGACTCAAGGCCTGAATAAACTGCTGAAAGAAGAATCCTGTGTCGTGTTTTCCCTTGCCGGCGAGGGGTCGCGACAAATCATTGCTTCTTTTACATGTTTCTCACTCATCTCTGCCCCTTTGTGCCCTCACCAATAATTCCTTCTCTTTGCTTAGCCATCTTCCACTCTCTAGCTCAAGGCCTATCTTTCTGTGATGTTTCTTTGAACATTGCAATTCACCACGAGGTCTCTTGTCACACTGTTGTTTCATGCTCTGTGTGAAACTGGCTACAATCCCATAATTTCCAATTTCTACCTTTCTGTATATATGAGCCCCTTTTACATAGTCAATTAAGTCAGAGCTTAGACTGATTAAGTGGCAGTCCACTGAAGAATATCTGCAAACTACTAGGGGTAGATCAGATGCTCAGAGGTTCTAGTTTAGTAGAGAAATCAGTTGAGTTTGACTTTGAAAGTGGCAAAGTGTTTAAAAGCAGATGCTCTTATTAATATTACCCCATAAGAGCTGGTGTTGTGGTTCAGCGGTAGAGCACTTGCCTAGTACAAGTGAGGCCCTGGGTTCAATCCTCAGCAACACATAAGTAAAATAAAGGTATTGTGTCCAACTACAACTAAAAAATACTTTTAAAAAAATATATTACCCTACAAGCACACTATACTGTTCTCTCATTTAACACTCAGAACTTCATAAACATTCTAAACATTAAAAATAAATATAATGGTTGATTAACTTATCTAAGATTACGAAAAATATTGTCACTAATTTTTATAATCTTCACTGATGGCACACATACTATGCCATCTCTTTTTAAATATTTGCAGTTATAGGTTTATAATTACTTTGAAGTTCATAGTCAAATTGATCTCATAAAATTGACAATGGGTTTATATATTTTTTGTATCAACATTCTAAATAAAACCAGTATGAAGATTTAAAAATGGTGATTTTTCTCAGACATAGAAAAAAAGTTATTCCTTAGTTCTTTCACTCTTGCTAGAGGTGTTTCATCACTTAATAGATCTACAAATCTTCATAACAATGAATTCTCCAAGTTGAAAAATTCTACTTCAACTAAGAATTCCTAGGGAGACAGCTGCATAGCAGAATTGCTTTGATTAAGACAGTTAAAGACTTTCTAATTATATTATAGTGAAAAATGCAGTTTTCAGTTAAAAGAGCACTTTCATTTAGGGGTAAAAATTGATGTATACAATATGTAGTTATATCCACCAATCCTAGGCTGAACTTGCAGTTATGGTTTATGTTTCTGTTCAACCCAATCAATAGTGAACTACATGCAGAGAACTGTCAGCTGCTGTGCACTTCAGCCGAAATGTGATGTTGGTTCTTGCAATTCTGTAATCAGATTTCATTATTAGAATAAAGGGGAAATTTGGGGAATTACATATGGCTCATTTCATAAGCCCCTACCCAAGTTACTTTGCAATGAAAGACCCAAAGTCCCTTCATTAAGAAGAATAATTAAAGAACCAAAGAAAACAAAGATTTTCTGGAAGTTTGTGGCTAAATGTTTTCTAGATTATATGTTCCTGAATTTGTGAAGCTAGCATTTGTCCTTTACCTTTAAACTATCTTACAACTTTAACGGACATCTGTTTTATTTTAAACTTGCCTATAAAAATGTTTCCCCAGTCAGAATGTCTCTTGGAAACAACTTTGAAGTTAGAAAGACCTTCAGAGGTTCATAATTGTGTCATTTTCATCTTGGCTGGTGCTTTGGGCTTTCAAAATGGAGGGACCGCATTCTCTTCTACGTTCACCCAGCTAATCTGTCCAAGATTTGCTTTCATCTAGTTTCTGCCACCAATAGCAGTTGTTCAAGTTGCTGTTTCACTATATGATACTCTAGATAAAATAATTGTTTCTTAAATGTTCTTAAGAAAAAATAGGTATCATGCCTTGTACACAAGCAAGACTTCCATAATAATTCCAGAGAGAAGCTAAGTTTTAGTTTTACTTGGTCACAGTCATGTTCCTACAGGTTGCCCCAGGCCTTCACACATTTGACCCATGCATTTGCTATGTGTTTTGCATTGTTGAATAGGCCAATTGTGTAATAGTTCCAGTTTGACACTTTTAGGAGTAAATATTTATATATACATATATTTAAATTTCTGTGGGCTAAAATATATCATTCCAGGAGCTAATGCTCCTCTGAAAGAACTTCTTGCCATCTTAGTTTGCCCCCACCCACCACTTTTTTTTTAATTACAATCATGCAGGCTTTTTCTTCATAATAAATGAGAAACCTTTATGTCCAGCTATCTCTAGTTAGGTCACCCAGTTATGCTAATTGGTAACCCAAAAACTCTTTATCCAGACTGATTCTTTTATATACACATCAATAGAATGTATTTTGACATATTATACATATTTGGAGTACAGCTTCCCATTCTTCCGGTTGCACATGTGGAATTACATTGGCCAGGTATTCATATATGAACATAGGAGAGTAGTGTCCGATTCATTCTACTGTCTTTCCTACTCCTAGTACCCTTCCCTTTATCCCCCTTTGTCTAATCCAAAGTACTCTATTTTTTCCCTACCCTAACCATTTTTTTGTGAGTTAGCATCCGTATACCTGAACAGTCCGCCTTTGGTGTTTTGAGATTGGCTTATTTCACTTAGCATGAAAGTCTCCAGTTCCATCCATTTACCCACAAATGCAATATTTTCATTCTTGAGGGCTGAGTAATATGTCATTATACATACACACATACACACACACACACATATATACATACATATACACATACATACACACACAATTTCTATATCCATTCATCTGTTCAAGGGTTGATTCTGGAGCTTACCTATTGTGAACTGTGCTGCTATAAACATTGGTATGGCCATGTTATTATAATATGCCAATTTTAAAACCTTCAGGATATGCTGAGGAGTGGGATAATTAGATGAAATTGTGGTTCCATTCCATGATTTCTGAAGAATCTCCATACTACTTTCCATAGTGGTTGCACCGATTTGCAGCCCCACCAGCAATGTACCTTCCTCCCACACACACACACACCCTTGCCAATATTTATTATTAATTGTGTTCTTAATAATTGCAATTCTGATGGGAGCAAGATGGAATCTCAATGTAGTTTTAATTTGCATTTTTTAACCACTAGAGATGAACACTTTTTCATATACTTATTGACCAACAGTATTGACTGGGCTGTGTGTGTGTGTATGTGTTAAGATTTGAGTTCTTTGTATATCCTGGAGATTAATGCTCTGAGATAAAAGTGGCAAAGCTTTTATTCACAGCAAAAGAAATGATCAAGAACACGAACAGAGAGCCTATGGAATGGGAGAAGTTTTTTAGATTGATTCCATCCCATCCCATTTGTTGATTTATTTTTCTGTTTCCTTTTAGGTTTTTAATGTAGCTATTAGAAAATTTTAAATTACATAGTGGCTCACATTTTTCCATTTGCTAGCACTGCTTGATTGCAGTCCATCTTTATATAATGGCATAAAAGTCCACATATACTTTGAAAAGTCTTACAATAGTGTTGCTATTTCCTCTTCCTGTCTTGTTGATTTTTTATTTTATTTCTTGAGCTTTAGGAGTCTTGTTAAGGAATTTGGTTTCTAAGCCAACATGCAGATTTGGACCTACTTTTTCCTTCTAATTAGGTGCAGGATCTCTGGTCTAATGCCTAGGTCCTTGGTCCACTGAGTTTTGTGCAGGATGAGAGATAGGAGTTTAATTTCATTTTGCTGCATATGGGTTTCCAGTTTTCCCAGCACCATTTCTTGGAGAGGATCTCTTCTCTAATGTTTATGGTTCCTTTGAGATAATCATGAGGCTTTGTCTCATGTGTCCTCTATGCTGTACTATTGGTCTTCAATTTGGGGGGCCAATACCATGCTATATTTGTCACAATAGTTCTGTAGTAAAATTTAACATCTGGTATTGTGATGCCTCCTGCATTGATTTTTTTCACTAAGGATTGCTTAGTTGTATCTTATTTTTCCAAATGAATTTCATGACTGCTTTGCATATTTCTATGAAGAATGTCATTGGAATTTAATTTGTTCTAATTAGTTCTACATGACAATAGAATGAAT
>NW_025999924.1:14629-22904 GCF_001458135.2 Marmota marmota marmota | reverse complement strand
GAGCACCACTTCTCATTCCTCTGACTGTACATGAAGAGTCACACCAGTAGTGTAATCATGCATGTATATGAGGTAATAATGTCTGTCTCATTCTACTGTCCTTCTCATCCCCACAGCCCCTTCCCACTCCTCTCTGCACAATACAAAGTTTCTTCATTCTTCCCTACTCTGCCCCCCATGGATCAGCATCCACTTATCAGAGAAAACATTTGGACTTTGGTTTTTTGGGATTGGCTGATTTCATTTAGCATAATATTCCTCAGTTCCATCCATTTACCAGCAAATGCCACAATTCCATCCTTCTTTATGGCCGAGTAATATAATGTGGTACATATACACAATGGAATATTTATATACAATGGAATATTTATCCATTCATCTATTGAAGAGCATCTAAGTTGGCTTCATAGTTTAGCTATTGTGAATTGAGCTGCTATAAACATTGATGTGGTCATGTCACTACAGTATGCCAATTTTAAGTCCTTTGGGTACAAACTGAGGAGTGGGATAGCTGGATCAAATGGTGGGTTCATTCGAAGTTTTCTGAGGAATCTTCATACTGCTTACCTAAGTGGTTGCACCAATTCACAGTCCCACCAGCAATGTATGAATGTACTTTTTCCTCCCACATCCTCACCAACTATTATTGCTTGTATTATGGGAATTATGTTAAATCTGTATAGCACTTTTGGTATTATTGCCATTTTGACAATAATTCTACCTATCCAGGAGCATGGGAGATCTTTCCATCTAAGGTCTTACTCAATTTCTTTCTTTAGTGTTCTGTAGTTTCCATTATAGAAGTCTTTCACCTCTTTTTTTAGATTCCCAAATAATTTAAGGCTTTTGTGAATTGGGTAGTTTTTCTAATTTATCTTTCAGTTGATTCATTATTGATATATAAGAACACAATCATCAATTTATGGGTGTTAGTTGTATATCCTGCTACTTTGCTGAATTCATTTATGAGCTCTAGAAATTTTTCTGGTAGAGTTTTTAGGATCTTCTAAATATAACATCATGTTATTAGCAAATGGAGATAGTTTGAGTTCTTTTCACATTCATATCCCTTTAATTTCTTTCTTCTCCAATTGCTCTGGCTAGAATTTCAAGGATGATGTTGAATAGAAGTGGAGAGGAAATCCTTGTCCTGTTCCAGTGTTTAGAGGGAAAGATTTCATTTTTTTCCATTTAAATGATGTTGACCTTTTGTTTAGCATATATAGCTTTTACAATGTTGAGGTATATTCCTACTCTCCCTAATTTTTCTAGTGTTCTGAACATAAATGGGTGCTGTATTTTGTCAAATGCTTTTTTCTGCATCTATTGAGATAGCCATGTGATTCTTGTCATTAGAATTATTGATGTGATGAATTATGTTTGTTGATTTCCATATGTTGAACCAACCTTGCATCCCAGAATGAACCCCCCTTGATCTTGGTGCACCATCTTTTTAATGTTTTTGTATGATATTTGACAGAATTTTGTAGAGAATTTTTGCTTCTATGTTCATCGGGGAATTGTTCTGAAATTCTATTTCCTTGATGTGTTTGTCTGCTTTTGGAATCAGGCTGATACTATTTTCATTTAATGGGTTTGGAAGGGTTCCCTCCTTTCCTATTTCATGGAGTAATTTGAGGATTATTGGCACTAATTCTTTGAAGGTCTGGTAGAACTCTGCTGAGAATCCTTCTGGTCTCAGTCTTTTCTTGGTTGGTAGACTTGATGGCATCTTCTATTTCCTTGCTTGAAATTGGTCAGTTTAAATTGCCTATGTCCTCTTGATACAGTTTGGGTAGGTCATATGTCTAGAAAGTTGTCAATGTCATGAAGATTTTCTATTTTATTATAAAGTTTTCAAAACAGTTTGATTATCATTTGTATTTTAGTGTCCACTGTATTTCTTTTTCCATGAGTTTTTGCTCATTAGCTTGGAATAAAATATAGAACTAAGACAATATTTTAGACTTAACAGACTATTTTATTCAGTTATTGAATGTACTTTCTTCTCAGTAGCACATGGCTCTTTCTCTAAAGAAGACCATTATCTTAGCCAACAAAGCAATTCTTAGGAAAAAAAGAATATAATACCATGCATTCTATCAGATAATGGAATGAAATTAGAGTAGCTTCTATTTTTTATTGTTGATTTCTAACACCTGGAGACTAAAAAACACATTATTGAATAGCCAATGGATAGCAGAAGAAACCAGGGATTAAAAAAATACTTATGTTGTGTCACTATTCTCATCTCAAAATATCTGCAACACTGTAAAGGCAATTCCAAGTAAAGTCCATTGCATTGAGCTCATTCATTAAAAGAATAAAAAGTCAACAATAACCTAACATTACATCTCAAAGACCTAGAAAAAGAAAAAGCACCAAAAGCCAAAGACAATAAATTAAAATGAGCTGAAATCTATGAACTTGAAAACAATTAAAAACAGACCGATTTTTATAAAATTTATTTTTGAGGTTGTAGATGGACAATGTCTTTATTTTGTGTCTTTTTATGCAGTGCTAGGCTAAGGATTGAACCCAATGCCACATGCTAGGCAAGAACTCTGCCACTGAGTTACATCCCCATCCCTGATTTTTTAAATAAAAGCAATCAGATCATCCTCAAAACTCCCAAATTATGCTAAACAGTTTCATGTATTGATTTGTTTAGGTTAACTAAAGAGTTCACCAAAATATATTGATCGATTTAAGAGTTTCAATTTATGGAAATATAAACACATGTTTTATGTTCTCTTTGATGTAACTGCTACCAACATTACTCTGAGAGCTGGTTTTGTTGTTGCTTTTATCTGAGTATCAAGCTTCATTTTTCAGTAATTTAGAACTCTGCCATTACTTTAAGGATACATTAAGTTACTAAAGCAGGTTAGTACAGGTAACATTATAACTTCCTATGGGATAAAAAGTTCTCCTTAATAACTCCTCTTGCTAATGAAACTTGGGCTGAAATGAAGGTAAACATAGTCAGATATGGTTAAATTTATGTGAATATTGATAAACCCTATTTTATAGAAGTAACTGAGCTCAAAGGATGTTACAAAGGATGTTCTATAAGGGTCAGTTTATACTCATGGATAAACAATTTAATCAAATTCAATGAGTTTGCCAACATGAAAGATTTATTGACTATTGAAACAAATGAGCTCTCCTGTGCTTCAGACAGCTAAAAGTAAGCAAATTCCACTTCTAAACTTGACCTCTTATGTGTCACCTTCACCTTCAGGTAGAAGCCCTTCCTGAGAGCAAGATGCAGCATTTTCTTGGGCTTTCTTTTCTGGTGTCATAACAGCCTGGGAGGGATAGCTCTGGATGAAGTTTGCTGACCTTTCTTATAGTTATAATCTGTCCTTACATGAGCATCATGCATGAATGGTGGTGAGGTTCCCCCCCACACACACACCCATTGATTATCAGCTCTAATTAAATTCAAAATCTGCAGGGTCACTAAATGTCAAGTCTCTCTGAAATCCATTTGGGTCCACCTTCCTCTTATCATTTCACCCAAATATATCAATTTGATTTAAGAGTTAATCAGGGATATTCCAACCTGAGGCATAATTATGCAATCCTCAAAAGCAACTTTTTTGTTCACATTGCTGCAGAGTCCAGTGGTAAACTCATTTTGAGAGCCCCAACTAAGAAAAGTAGGCAGAATCAATCTATCATCTCAACACAGAAACAGCTGAGGTAGTCCTTGAACCCTTACTTCATGACCACATCACCAGGCCATCTCTCACTAGAACCCTTTCCCTCAATCCAGAGATTTTGGAGAAGGCCAATAAACCCTATGGCTCAGATAACATCGACTAAGAAAGGAATTGACAGATATAATCCTAAAGTCTCCTGCAAAACTCGCATGTATTCTCTCTACATTGGTTTGCTCTTGCTGCATAACCATCTCTAAACTCACCCCTAAAGGATAAGTCATTTATTGTGCCTCATTCACAACTTGTCTGAACCTGTTGCTTTTACCATTATAATGTCTGCCCTATTTGGCAACATCCAGAGAGAAGAAATGATCTCAAAGCCGTATTTTACAACCTTCTGTTTGTTAAAAGTCACAGTGGTAGTTCCTCTAAATAGAAATTTTCACCTATTAAAAATATTCCTAAAAGACAGATTATAAAATGAAGTAACTAAAGGATCATTTAAAGTGCAGCTTGTCAAAGGAAAATAAAATCTCCTATTATGTACCCTCAAAGACTCATTGTAAAAACTTTTGTAATGAAAGGTTGTAGGATAGTTCCCTTTTGAAGGTTCATAAGCCACAAACATATAGTTAGGTCTCTGAGAAGTTTTTAGTGAAGACATGGGTTGTATGTGCCTTACCGAATGTCTAGCATGACTTCAATTCACTACCTAGGCAGGGAGGGGCAAATTCCATGACCTTTCTATACCTCAAACCCTTATCTACAAAATAGGGCAATAATGGCTTTTGCCTCATAGTGAAATCATGAGAATTAAATGATACATAAAACTGAACTGATTTCATACACTTGGAAAATTTAATAAATGTTGAGTAGTAGCATGAAGATTTCAAAAACTTGGAAATCTATTTTGATAATCTCTTTTGAAAATTGCTGGACTAGGGATAGACAATAAAAGGCAATTTTGTGATCACTTTTCTTTGGCCCATTTGACAATGGGACTTAAATAGACTAAATTTGCCACTCACTCTCTTGCCTTGCATCTGAGGGCATGGATGAGACTGAGGAAGAGTCAGTCATTAAAAAATAATTGCTTTTCAATGAAACAAATTATAATCAATAAAAACAGAAGCTTGCTATAGGGCTCCTGGAAAAAAATTCTCACTTAGCACCTCAGATAACCGATTGTTACATGAAGTGAGGTCGGAGGGAGAAAAAGAGGGAGCAAACACATGACCTCAGAACAGAAGGATAGCCACATGAAAGTTGGGTGACAGAACCTGGAAGTTAATAATCATAAAATGGTCATAGAAGTTGCTAAGGAATGGTACAGAAAAAGTGTCCATGAGAGCTCATCACCAAGTCCATCCACCAGTGGCTAACAAATGGACTTAGCATCCTCTTTTCTATGTGTCACTGTCTGCTGACCAAAAGGGAATTGGGAGGTCAGAGAAAGAATGAGATTGCGTTGACAATTATCCCTGGGGGAGGGGGAATGCAACATAAAGAACATTAAGAAGCTTAGAATTATTCTGAAGCTTAAAATGACTTGTTATCAAATCCAAATTCCCAGACAGAGCAGAAGTCCTCTTGAGCCTTCCTGACAGATGCTCATTCTGACTCCAAATTATTTTTAATAACAGAAGTTTACTGCTTATCTTAAGTTTTTGAAAAACTCAGCATCCAGTAACATGCCATAATTGAGGGTTCTACTCTATGAAGCTAAGTTGAATTCTTTTCTCGGTTGGTAATCTTGGTTTACTTGAAATCATATTATGGATCAAGGTTAAATGTATTCAATTCATACAGAATCCACATAAGACTGAACTGTGGGTCATTTGCTAACCTGAATTTTGTCTAGTGGATGCACCATCTTTCATAAAGTTGCCTTAAGATGTCAATTAGAGAAATTTATATGCTAAGATTTCCTCCCTGGACTTGAGTGGAAAAAAAAAAAAAGAACCTTGTTACAATCCTTGGAATCAATATCAGGTGATACTGGTCAGCTAAATTTCGGGCATATAGTATTGAGCCCTACAAACAGGAAATTAGATTTTCTGTCAGGTTATATACAGAGTATGTGACACAGTTTAAGGCAAGGGGAGTGGTTTGCCGACAGCTCTACAAGAACATTTTTCTGATTTACATTAGAGATTGTTGAACTTAGACTTGATTGGAAAAACTGCAATAATTTGAAGGACAATAAATTATAACTATTAAATCATCTTATCTGACAAAGAAACATGGATTTAGTTTTAGTGCCAAGTAGTCTTTGTCTCAAGGAATAAAGAGCAAGACAGGTTGTATTGTGTTAATTCTTCTTACATAGAAGATTTAAGAAATTGATTCTGTATGTTCGAACAAATAAATATCAAAAGAGGTAGGAGTTAAGTCTTGGGGATTGCAAGTGCAAATGTTTGACTCTACCTTGACCTCACTCTTAAGGTGATTTCCCCTCAGAAAGACACCTTCTTTATGATTTAAGAAATATATTAATGGCATCAGAGGATGAATATCATGAATTTCATAATGTTTTAGGAAAGTATTTCTTTTATTTAGAGGTTTAAAAATTAGGATGACACTGTATATAATTAATAATGCTCTTGTTCTGCAATACAAAGTAAACACAAAATTTATGATGACATAAGGGTTAAAGTAATAGCATTGCTATTCTGTCAGATATTTTGGAGTCTTTAACTAGAATCTATCTTTACCATGGTTGCCTTGAATTTTTGTCTTGCAGAAAGGAAAATATTAATCCCATCATAAGAAAAAAAATTCAGGATCAGTCTAAGCTTCCACTTCTCCACAACACTAGAAAACACTACTTCTCTTCCCAGGCTGCACTCAAGAACATTTTAAAGCCCTGCAAAGTATCTCACACTAGCTGGAAGATCTATAAAGTGGACTAATAAAATGACCTTATTTAACAGGGTATCTTGTTTTATGCTAAAATAAAAAGCAAAGGAAATTAAATTTTAAGAACACATTTGAAAATGACCCGAAGGTTCATTGTTGAATCTCAAGTAAGGAAATTACAACAAGACTACAGTTCATACAATGTACTATCTTAGACTCGATTTTATGGGTAAGCTAAGGTTTCTCACAAGATTACAAAATTAATAAGAACTAAATGAAATACAAGAAGCAAAAATTCTAAATAAGAATGAGTTCAAAGTGAAGAGCATAGAGGCTATGTAAAAAAATCAAAAGGGAGAAAAGGTAACCAATTTATGATATAGCATGAAATAGGGGTTTAGGAAATAACAGTAACCATAAAGAAGGGAGTTGACTACTTAGGGAAGGCTTACAGTTACTAATTTTAAAAATGTACTAATTTTCCCCCCAAATTCATAATTCTCTGGATATGCTGCTGAATTTACACTTAAGCTTGCAAAGAGCTATGCTTTCCAAGACACAGAAAAGCTAAAAAGTGAACCCCTAAGCATCAAGGTTGCTTCCCACCCTTGAATGAGTGTATGGTGTTTTTGATTCTGAATATGGTTCAGAAATTAGAAGAGACTGATGCTCAAAAACATTTCCTTAACTAGAGAATATTCCTTGTTTTGTTTTTTAGTTTTCCCCTGTAATGATAGCATAAGTCTGCTTTGGGAAAGATTCTTCCTAAGCCAGCAGCTGTGTTCCCTAAGAGGAAAATCATGGGAAATTCTTCTGTGCATGCTACACATGCTTCTTGGTCTTGTTAGTTTTCATCTATTGTGTTTCATCTTTTTTTTAACCAAAAAAAATTCGGAACTTACAGACATGTATCAATGCATCCTCATTCATTGCCTACCTGCAGTGCTGCAGAGCTTATCAATGGAGTTTCTCTGTGATGAGGAGGTTGGTAGCTAATAACAGGCATTTTTTTTATATTGGTATGATTATATATGATATTATGAATCATTTTTACATAATTATAGAAGCATGGAATATAATTTGCTCCAGGTCAGTCCCTAGTATTCCCCCTTTCCCTTGCCTCCTACCACCCTATTCCTTTTCCTCTGTTCTAGTGATTTCCCTTCTATTTAGTGTTGCTTTTTTTGTATTATTGTCTTGTGAATATAAGTGGCGAGATTCACTATGGTATATTCGTACATGTACACAGGAAAGTTAGGCGAGATTCATTCCACTGTTCTTCCTTTATCCTGCCCACTCAACCCCCTTCCTCTAGTCCACTGATCAACTGTTTTTTTGTGTGTGTGAATTTACTTTCAGAACTTTTCTTCTTCACCCTCCTTGTACTCTACTTCAGTTCTTATGTGACTTTTCACAGCATTGTCAAATCCAAAGAGTCCCCATTTTCTCCCAAATAATAAAGAGGATAAGTAAAATAAGCCAGATTCAAAAAGTCAAAGTTAAAATATTTTCTGACATCTGGAAGCTAGTCCAAAATAAGAGGGGAGAGAAAAGAAATGGTTAAGGATTCCATCAGAATATAAGACCAGTGGAGTGGAGGAAAGAGGGATTGAGGGGGGTGGATTTAAGAAAGGAAAAAAAGGGAGAGGGAATTTCATCAAAACAGGAAATAGGAGTAGAGGAGTGGGATTGAGGACAAAGAAGGAGTGAGAAAAGGGAAGGTCAGTGGAATGAATCTGATTCAACTG
>NW_025999924.1:12964-14612 GCF_001458135.2 Marmota marmota marmota | reverse complement strand
AATGTGGCACAGTGGCCCTGGCATCAGGTGCATCCACAGGACACTAGTTACAAAAAAAAAAAAAAAGTGAGCTGTAAATGGATTGAAGAGGGATGGGTAGAATGGAGGGCAGGGGGAAGAGGAGACAGGGGAAGTGCTCAGGGATAAATTGGAGTGTGTAATGGTTTGAGTATAAAGTATCCCCAAAAGGCTCATGTGAGACACAATACATGAAAGTTTAGAGAAGAAATGATTGGGTTTAGACTCTCATAACCCAGTCAGTGAATTAATTCCCTGGTGGGATTAACTGAGTGGTAATTGAAGGCAGGTAGGATGTAGTTGGAGAGGGTGGGTCATTGGGGGGTATGGTTTTGAGGTATGTGTTTTGATTTTGTATAAGGCACATAGTGTCTCCTTTCTGATCATGTGAGCACCTTTCCCTCTGCGATGCTTCTCTGCCATGATGTTCTGCCTCACCTCGAGCCCTGAAGAATGGAGCCAGCTGCTTATGAACTGAGACCTCTGAAACTGAGCCCCCAAATAAACTTCTCATCTAAAATTGTTCTGGTCAGATCTTTTTAGTCACAGCAGTGAAAAAGTTGACTAACATTGATAACAGGAGTGGTTTGTTGATGTGACTAATGTGAGCATGTAGATCAGATGCTTTTGGAGCTTTTTGGAATTGAGAGAAATTTTGAGATGTGTAGCTGTGCAAGCTGAAAGTGCTTTAGATTGTTGTAAGTGAAGTTTAATGGATGATTCTGGTGGGAGCCCAGAAGACCAGAACATCAATAGGACCATGAACAGTTAAGACAATGCTCAAGAGTATTTAGAGGAAACAAAGGACAAAAATTGGTATTTGTCCTGGAGGCCCTTTGTGCCATGTTCTGACTCAGAAGTTGTCTGCATTTTGCCTGTGTCCAGACACTTTCTATGACGCTGATTTTTTTTAAGGGGATGTACTGGGGATTGAACTCAGGAGCGCTTGACCACTGAGCCACATCCCAACCCCATTTTTGTATTTTTATTTAGAGACAGGGTCTCACTGAGTCCTTAGGGCCTTGCCATTGCTGAAGCTGGCTTTGAGCTCTCAGTCTCCTGAGCTGCTGGATTACAGGTGTGTGCCACTGCCCAGCTCTGTGAGGCCGATTTAAAAGTGAAGGACATCCTTATCTGGTAGAAGAAATTTCTAAGCAACATAGCATTCAGGAAGTGGAAGTGGTATTGCTGGTGACTGTTAGGCAAGTTTATTGTGATATTTAGGACCAAAGATTTGAAAAACTTTAATTTGAAAGGCAAGAGTAAAACTGGGGCTAAGGAAGTTGCAGTTGTTAGACATTATTGCCACTAAAGAAATGCTAAAGACTTTGCCCATAAACAGTAAGAAAGATGGCTTGAGGGCATCTCCGGAGCTGGCAAGATCCCGAGATACCCATCTCAGACTTGAAGGAAATAAAAGTAATAATTCTCTTAAAAGACCAGTAGTGTACCCTTCTTGCACACAGGTACATATGAAGTTTTTTCAACATGCTCAGCTACTGAGGCACTCAGATGCTGCTGTATCCAGGGTCTCTGCAGGCTTGGCTACTGCTCTAAATGGCAGCAGACCTTTTCATCAAGCATGTGGTACTGGTTCTGCATGAATGCAGGATAATGGCATTTGGGGGGG
>NW_025999924.1:18-6767 GCF_001458135.2 Marmota marmota marmota | reverse complement strand
AGAAATTGGTAGATACTACAGATTGGGGTATGACTTATTGTTTCATCAATTGTCTACATAAAATATTGCCCATCTGTTGCCTTTTAATAAACAAAGTTTTATGGGAATATAGCGAGTACTCAGTCATTCTCAGTTTAATGGCTGAGTTGTTGCAACAATCATCGTTCTTAAGCTTAAGGATATTTACTACCCAGCCCTGGAAGAAAAAGGTTTGCCAACTCCTGACCTAGACATAAGGAAATAATGGCAAAAAATAATGCAGATTAATTTAAAGCATGTCAAGTCATAGCCATTTCATTATGAAAAATGCAAAGAAAAATAGAAAAAAAATGCTCTCTTGGTATTTGAAGACTATAACAACCAATTCTGCAGCATGCATTCATTGTTTCACTTTAATCTTATCCATTAACCTAAATGAAAACAACCAGAGTTCATTTTGGCTAGAATTCATATTGGAACTATATTCATTAGCAACCAGTAGTTAAGGATATGAGTTCAGCAAAAGTCAATGAAATTGTTCTGAATTGTGAAATTCAGTTGGCCACATTGTACTTACAATAAGGGAATATCATTTATATTCTGCATGCTACACATTTTTGTATCAGTAAAATGTATTTTTAAAAACTTGTATATAGACTTCCACAGAGCCAGTTGTTAAATATTTATCAGCACACCACTGAGTGATATGATATTAAGGATTCGGGAAATTAATCGATAATTGATCAGGGTTTCTAGAGGGCATCATGTTTTTTTTTTGGCCATGGAAGTTCCACAGTCCAAGGACAAAGCTCTGTAGGAATTGTTGAACAATATGGAAATGAAAGTAACTATTTTGATTTCTGGAGGTGGTTGGTCATCACCGATTTGTGAGACAGATGGATTTGATTAATCCTTACACGCCAAAAATAATTCTGGCATAGACAATTGATTTTGGTGTCAAAAGAAGGTAATGTTTCTGGGTATTGAAAATATAATGACAGCGATCTGTGTGCAGCAGGAGGCAGTCTATACACTGGCATTCCAAAGGGAACACTGATGAATGATTGACAGTCTCCACCTATTCACCTGAAGGGACAGCACAAGAGATCCCCAGTGCTTGCCTGAACCAAGAAAAGCCTCTTTGCCTGGTACATAGAAAATGTTCCAGTCTATTACTTATCTTTGTAGAAATACTAAATTCTGTTACCATACTTCTCAGCTTATTCTGCATGTTCCAAATTCTCCACATTTCAAGTCTTTATCTAAAAGCATTTCTGCCACTCTACTTCTATCTTCTAGGGCAGTCTCATTTTTCTAAGTGAGAAATACTGAGGACACCATGTGACACTCAGATGAAAGGCACAAGGTTAATTCAAAGCAATTCAGACAATAAGTATTCAGAAGGTTTACCTGAAAATAAAAATACAGGAAGCCTTTGAACTAAAACTTAACTTTCTATAATTAATAGTGGGGAGCTGGTATATAATTTCTTGACCCAATAAGATTTATATGAAAGATGACATACATGATGATTCCTCATGTTCTAAAGTAATGTAGTTTTTTAGAATTGATAGTTATGATAGATTAAAACTTTTCAACAAAAGCAATGAGGACAACAGCACAAGCACTCAGGTAACTCAGTTTATAGCATTTATTATACATCAACCTTTTCAACTTGGTGAAAGCCTTATTGTCCTTGGCCTCCAGAGTGGAAGTATTTCAATTTTTGTTGTGGTTAAACTTTGGGGTGAGCTGATCAACAGGGAGTCATGTTCCACACACAATGTATGACCTCCCCACATCCACCGCTTACTCCACTAACAATGCACAGCAGTTGGGGCATTTCCATCGGCTCTTGGGGAAGACTTCCCAATTGCATCGTCTAATTATCTTGACAAGGTGAGGGAAAAACTTTTCCCAAAGGAGGGGTAAAGTTAGCAAAACACAAAGAGGACACATTTATTAAAATGTTAACTCAGATGATACTCTAGTGATCCCTCTAGATGTCCGATTATCAAGACACAAGAAGATTATCCCCTTTTGGGACAAATATTTGAATATAGATGAAAGATAATATGCTACACGGAAACAAGTAAAACATATGGAAACTTTTCAAAGTTCTATAACATGGGAGACTTAAAAATATCCATCTCACACAGCTACATCCCTAAATGAGGCATTTAAAAAATGCAGGTCCCAGATCAGACAGAAATCTCCCTTCCAAGAAGCAAAGTATTCCTTTTTAAACTTCACTTAGAGATTGTCAGCATTCAGGTGTGTGTATTAGGGAAGGATTAAACTAAATGATAAAAGCTTGGACCTCTGAGACAAAGCTGTGGTAGTGTTGTATCAAGTTGCCTTTCTCCAAGAGTGGAGTTAATATTTGTTTTCTCTTGTGACAAAGATTGTCAGATTACTCAAAGAATTCAAATGTCAGAATGAATCACTTCACTAAGATCAGCTAGATGTTTTCCAGTCTCTCAAAGATAGATGATCCAACAATAAGCAAAAAGGTCTTAACTCCTTTGCCCTCCAAGTTTCAAACAAGGTCGACATTAATGGTCATTTAGAAAAAAAAAATGGAATAGTCATTACTGCTCATGTATCTTCCATTTTACCTTAAAGGCTATTTTCCAGAGGAGAAAAGCTGAGGACAGAAATAAGTACACAAATCCTAGCTGCATACCATGTAGTCAGACCTCCCTTTTGCCAAAACCAACTGAAGCAGTTCTTTTCTGAGTCCCTTAAGAATGAGGCAAATCAGATAAAAACCAGCATAATTCAAGTCATAGCTGTAACTTCAAGAAGAGATATATTTGTGCAGAGAATACAGCTGGGACCAAAGCTTTTATTTCATTCTCGACACTTCTAAACTTGAACCCATCTTCTCAGAAACCAACTCCTGCATTAGGACACTGTAATGGTATTACAAATAGTCTCAGGATCGTTCACAAAATACACTATACAAAGCAACCTCGAAAGCCATTCTCACTGTGCTTGCAGAGCAGGTGGACTGCAGAAGCCTTTGATCAAACTTCAGCAACACAGGTCTCCAAGATCAGTCTCCAAGATCAAGACCTTGGCATGCTCTCAGCCACCCATTATCTTTAAAAAGGCCCCAGCTGAGCCTCTGCCAGGAGAGTATTTCTTGTTGTAGACCCTTTGTAAGGGTGTCATAATCAGCCAATACTATTCTCCCGTGTAGCCATCTGTCAGTCCTTGATGGAATGGGAAGGATGAATTTGAAGATAAAATACTTCAGGGGAAATATTTTCACTGAATTATGGATGACATCATTTTCTGACCAATCTTTGCAGACAGGCCACATGGGCAAAGCCATGGCAAGATGCCTGTGACTCATTCTATTTCTTAACCTGCAGATACAGGTTTTCATTTTGGAAAGGTTTTTAAAAGTATACTCAGGCTCCTGGTTTCCTAGATAACTTGCTTGTAGAAAGTTTATTATAAGAAAATAGTGAGAGTCTATAATGGCACTCAATTGGTCTACAACAGGGCAGATTACATCCTCTCCCAGTAAAGCACCTAATACACTAAGAGCCAGCTATTCATCTAAGAGCATTTTTTATAGGGCTTAGGTAGGCAGTATATATTTAGTTCTCTTTCAAAAAATATATACACTCAAAGAAATGGCATGGAGCCCACTGAGCATGTGGGCTGAATACTCAGTTAACATATGGTGCTCCATTAGGCTTTCATTTCAAAAATGCAGCATTGGAATTATTTTCTTTGAGGGGATATCTTAAGTTGTTGCATAAGTAGAGAGTGGAGAGCTCCCACATTTCCCTTCAAAGCAACAACTATCTTTAATAAACAACTGATGGTCTGTCACCAGCACAGCAGCCAGCGTTTCCTGGGAAATGAGGCAGCCACAGCAGTTGCTAAGGGAGAAGGGGCTCCATTATTCTAACATCACAGTTGAGTTCAGAATGCTAATTTGGGAGACAGGCTTTCACCTGACAGTAATAAGAACATTTGTGGGAAGAATATTCTGAGGCCTAAAGGGAATCTGACTTGAGCTGAGGTCAAGGTGGGAAGACCCAGGGGCACCTCCGAAGAAAACAAGATATACTTTTGCATTTTCACTCCCATGTCGTATGGGAATCTGTCATTCTTGCTGTCCACTTATAGGATACTGACTGAAATCAAGTTACAGCACCAAATATCTTGCTTTTGCCTATGATTTGTCTTCTGTGAATGATTGGCCCATTTCCATTGACTCTCAAGATACACTTGAAAGTACAGTTACAACACTTAGCATAGTGGTGGCCCTGATATGAAAAATTAGTTCTGTGGTATAATAGGTAATGTTATAACAGGTAATGTCACCTTGCCTAGCTATGATTCCCAATTGTTTGGTTAAATGCTAGTTCAGATGTTACCATGAGATAGCTGTGAATGTGATTAGCATTTATAATTAGCTGACTTTAAGTGAAGCATTTTACCCTCCTCAATGAGTGGGCCTCACCTAAAGTCAGTTCAAGCCCTTAGAGTAAAAACAGATTTTGCAAAAAAGCAATTCCATATCAAGCTTAAAGCCCGAGTTTTTGTGTTCTCAGCCTGCTGATCCACCTGCAGATTAACTTATGACTCAACATTGCCTCTTTCTGACTTTCCAGTCAGCCCTACAAATTTCACTTTTGCTAGTTCCCACAGTTGCATGTATAAATTCCTTGAAACCTCATAGGTAGGTAGGCACATTTATAAATATCCCATTCGTTCATGTCTCTAGGGAGAACCATGACTAATACTCAAAAAAAAAAAATAGGAATTGGAATAATTTCATTACAGACTTTTCATAATAAGTTTTATTGGAAAACCATAAAGTTCCTGATGCAGTATTTGTAATTGACAGTTTTCTCACTAAAGTTAAAACAGTCTCTCATTTATAATTAAGGGATTCAGAGTTTAAGTAGCTTTCTCAAAGATTCCATTAGAAACTGGATCTGTTTTCTAAGCTTGTTTTCCCCAAGACATCATAAACTTCCCTTCAACTGTGAAACATCGGTATTCTCAATGAGCCAACTTAATGGTTAAAAAGGTAACAGGAATATTAAGTTTATGGAGATGTGATAAAAAGGAAATAATCAGTGATTGCACGACTACATATTACAGTGGTTTACAAAGTGGAAAGAATCAATACAAATAGAATGATTCAGCTATCTCATTGCAATCCAAATTTATTCCAGACATCTGCACTGAAGACCACATGTTCTTTTGATAACTGTTTTAAAATCACAGATCAATGCTAAACATTTTTTATTCTGGGCAGCTAAAATTAAATCAAATTCACAACTTTTCAAAAAATATATCCAACTGGAAGTTAATGTTCTAAAATTAATGGTATCCTGCAGATAAAGATAATACCAATATTATCAACCATTTTCAAGAATAAGTATACATCCTAGAATGTAATTCTTTTGTCAACCTAAATACCAAGAGTTCCCTGTGACTATTTCTATCAGAATGCAACCATTTCTAGCTTAAATATTGAGCATGTGATTCTGAGAGGGGCTGCCACAAGTTGGCAATGCAATTTTGGGAATAGACTGAGTTTCATTAAAGTTTTCTGGCCTATAAAACTGGAATAATGATGGTCCTTATCTCAAGGGACCATTGTGAAATTAAGTGAATTAATCCATTAAAAAAATAAACAAACTCAATGTTTGACAAAATAGTCAACAAGCAGCAGCTCTTAGAATGTCCATAACAGCAGACACTTATCCAGCACCCCCTATGGAATACTGATGTCAGCAACTTACACTTATTAATTCAATCTGTACAATGGCTTTCTGAGGTTGGTAACATTCTTATCCCCATTTCACTGTTGACAAAACTTCAGTGTACAGAGAGGCTAAGTATGGATCATAGGGCCAGTGAGTTAGTAGCAAATAAAGTATGGAGTCTGACACCAGAATCCTGCCCTCTTTTTTGCTTCAAGGTTACATCATGTTTAATGTATTCTATTTCTAGACACCTAACACATATCTATGATCCTGTGGAAATTTCACTTATCTTCACTAGAAACTTATGTTATTTCAGCTTCTGGCTAAGCAAACTACTTCTGTTAAGCAAACCACAATGTCTATTGTGACAATAACAGTCAATGAAAACTTCAGAACATGTGGCATCATAAACAAGAGTATTTGTGGTGAGACGAGATCGTATGAGAAAGCATGCCTCTTCACAAGTCACTGAATCTGAGGGAAGCAACTTTTCCGGAGACATATCCCTCAGTATCACACCAGGCTCTGCTTCCCTTCATAAACAGAAAATGCAAATGATCTAGCCGAACAAGTGTCAAATTGTCATGGGAGTTAGGATGACTGTATTTACATTTTGTCTTTATTTAGAAGCTATGGAAATAAGGGTCATTGATCATGTTCAAGGGGAGATCTGAGTGAACAATTAGCCTCAGATTCTTCACCCTTGACTAAATAGTTTCTCCATTTCAAGAATGTTGTCTATTCAACTTAGGCTCTATGTATAGTACAGGTCTCAGTTTTCACATTTGTAGATTATATCTAATCTATTCCTTGGTTGTTTTTGATAGATTTCTCATATTTTATTGGTGCATTAGAGTTGTAAATGGTGGAATTCATTTTTTTTTTTTTTGTAAATTCTCAGGTGTTCAATTGTGAAGGAGTATAACTAGAGTGTGCCGCAAATAACTCAAATGCAGGTCAGCATGAACGAGGAAGCAGCAGCAGAAGAAGAAGTCCATTTATTGAATACAGCCGTCTTTTTATAGT
>NW_025999923.1:0-1986 GCF_001458135.2 Marmota marmota marmota | reverse complement strand
GCGCGCTGGGATGTAGCGAACCAGCGGGGATCGAAGCAGCTCACTGAGCAAGAGTCAGGGGCCCCGGCCGGAGCCGAAACCTGAGCCAGAGTCCGCGGCGGGCGAGCCCGGAGCCGACGAGCAGCAGACGCTGTGCTGCCCGGTGGGGTAAGAGACTCTGGGTTCGGGGCGTGGGGTCTCCGCGGTGGAGGGGCGCCGGGAGTAGCAGCCAAGTCCTGAGCTGTTGGCTCCCGGCGTGTGTGGGGTCCAGCCTGCTGCGCCGGACAGCGCAACGCGTGTAAGGTCAGGCGCCATCGAGGCAGAGCGAGGACTCGTTCCTGCGCCCAGGGCATGCCGTCACTGGGTGCTATCTCATCTATCTTGTGGGCCTACCCTGTGCCTCGACCCCAGGCACCCCAGGCACCCCAGGAAGGCAGCAGCCTCGGGGGCGCGGGTTCTGGCCCCGTGAAGGTACAGCCCTGGAAGTTCTTCGCAGCCCCTCGCGGCAGCGCGGGACGCTGGGGGCTTCCGGAAGAAAGCGGCAGGCGAGAGGGCCGCCCGCGGCTACCGGTCGCGCCCAGAGATGGGGGCCCCACCACGAGTGGAAACGTTGGCCCCTCTGGACGGCCCGGGACTTTGGCCGTAGCTTCGCGTCAAGAGGGTATTTTTTCTAAACGAAACCGCTTCATTCGTTCGTTCGTTCGTTTGGCCAGCAATGCCGCAAAAAAGCAGCAGACATCTGCCAGAGCCCCAGCTCTCTTCGCCCGGGACCTCAATGTCCGGCCGCCTCATTCCGAGGTGCCCCCAACCTATTGCGGCTTGCCCTCGCTGGCACAGGCTAAGCTTTTTCCTTCCGCTGAGAGAAAACCCAAGTGCTCTTCGCAAAGTCCAATAAAGATGTTTCTGTGGCTATCTCCCGGGTTTGGTTGGTGTAAGGGTACCTGAGCACCCAGTCGCTTCTCTAGAACCGGGTCTCCAATTTTTGAAATTAGCTAGTCTCAAATTTGGAGATGATTATGTTGTGGCAAGGCCAGGACCCCAAGGCCCAGATTGCAGAAATGGGCTGAAATTCGGGTTCCAAGATTTTCCTACTTCAGGAATTCCCTGAATCTAAAAGATACTTGAGCCCACTTTTCTGAGAAAGTAAGAACTGGATATTCTCTTGGCATCTCAGTGACCTCAGAGTCACCAGGGCCAGAGGGAGGAAACTCCAGGTTGCTGTCCACTTCGTGGAGGATGCAGGTCTAGAGTTACTCCCAGGTCTAGGGTAAGGGCCAAAGCTACAAGCAGCCGGGAGAGCATGGGAGAGGACTAGGTTGCCCCTGCCCTTTCTCCAGGTTGCTTTCCTGCCAAGGAAAAAGTGAAGGGGCTCACTCAGGCTTAGAGACCAGGCTGCCCAGACTCTAGGATACGGAGGGGAGAGCTCCAGGAGAGGCTCAGAGTGCCCTTTTCCCAGGAAGCAGCTGTTGGGAAGAGAAGGCTGTGAGACAGCAAAATCTGGCTCTTTGCTCCCCGGTTATGTGACTAGCCACTGCCACTTTCAAAGCCTTCCCTTCCCCTCAGCTCAGCCATTCTCTACAACTAGACAACATTCCGTGGACAGGAGAGCCATGGGCACTACCAACAGGGAAAGTTCCTCTATTTCCTTCATTTCGTTGTGCCCTTCTGGCAGCCATCCTACCAAATACATCCCAGCTCTCACCCAGAACAGCTGGGGAACCCCATTTGACAGGAAGCTTCAGAACTGGTCCTAAGAAGCCTAAAGAATCCCAAGGAAGTGTTCTGGACTCTACCAGAGCACTCCCCATTCCTCTCACCCAGAAATTGCTTGTGTTTAAAAAAAAAAAGCTTTTATTGGGACGGTGGTATTAGATCAGGCCAAAGGAGGTAGGTGGTCCCCACTGCACTCCAAAACTGGGTTTTCTAGTTTGAACTTCTCCTCGGAAGCCTAAGAGGCTTAGGACTGGAATGTCCCAGAGAGTCAGGGATGGCCCTGGGGGCAAGCCA
>NW_025999922.1:0-2528 GCF_001458135.2 Marmota marmota marmota | reverse complement strand
GAGGGAGGGAGAGGGAGGGGGGGGAGAGAGAGAGAGAGAGAGAGAGAATTTTTTAATGTTTATTTTTCAGTTCTCGGTGGACACAACATCTTTTTGTTTTTTGTATGTGGTGCTGAGGAATGAACCCGGGCCGCACGCATGCCAGGCCAGCACGCTACCGCTTGAGCCACATCCCCAGCCCCCAGCATTCCACTGTCATTAAGCATAATCTCTGTACCCTTTTATATTCTTCATGCACATTTTATTCTTATACCCTATTTAAGCCTGTAACAACTTAACTAGGTAAGAATACAATGAAATAGCCAAAGAATAAATAATGATGGGGGCTACAAAACTTCGGTAGGGAAAACTGTTCTCTAAAAATTCTAGTTTTCGCAGTGTTTCCTGATTTTACTCTTACTTTATAGTTTGGAGTGGTCAGCTATCATTGTGGATGAGGCTCATAGAATCAAGAATCCAAAGGCGAGAGTAACAGAAGTAATGAAAGCGCTCAAGTGTAATGTTCGCATTGGCCTCACTGGAACCATTCTTCAGAACAACATGAAGGAACTGTGGTGTGTTATGGACTGGTGAGTGAAAAAACTGTTTAGGAAAAACAATTATTGAGTACTTTTTTCCCTTAACACTCTCTTGTTAGCTAATTGTTAGTTTTAGGAAACAAAAACCAAAAGATTAGTCATTTAACTGCAGAATTATTTGATCCTAAACATGGTATATAGAGAATCCCATGCAAACCTACCTTTACATGTTATTCTTGGCACTGTAAGTATAGCTAACTTACCAATGCCGTCATTATCTTTTTATAAACTGAAACCGTTATCAAAGAAGAACACTTTTTTCTTGGCTTTTGTTTTTGTTGTCTTATAAACAAGTGGATGAAGATATTTCCTAGATGCAAAAATAAGTGAATGTTTTTCTTTTTAGATGACTTAATAAAATGTCACATTTTTTCTCATTGCTTTACTGTAGGGCTGTGCCAGGACTTTTAGGTAGCAGGATCCACTTCAAGAAGCAGTTTTCTGACCCAGTAGAACATGGTCAGAGACACACAGCAACAAAAAGAGAACTAGCTACTGGCCGAAAGGCCATGCAAAGGCTTGCAGAAAAGATGTCTGGCTGGTTTCTCAGGCGAACCAAGACTCTCATCAAGGATCAGTTGCCTAAGAAGGAAGATCGGGTAAGAGCTTGTGTATATTATTATTTTTGTGTATATTTGTGTATATTATTAAATTCTTGTCATTTTTTTTTCCTGAAAATTTTTCTTTCCTAGAGGAAGTCTGTCTTCTATGGTATTTTGTGAATATAATTTTGTGCCTTTTATTCTTTGTGGAAAAAAATTATTATGTGTGGAATTTCAGAAAACATTAATTGAGCTCAGTTGTTTTCCTTCCTAGTTTTACTAATCTGTGAGCTAACAGGTTTGAAGTTAATATATGTATTAATCATGTTTCTGCTGCTATGAAACACTTGAGATAAATCAACTTAAAAGGAGGAAAGATTTATTTTGGCTCATGGTTTCAGAGGTTTCAGTCCATGTTTGCTTAGCCTTGTTGTTTTGGGCTGGAGGCAACAACATTCTGGCTTGAGTATGTGGTGAAACAAAGCTGCTCATGTCATGACATCTGGGAAGGAAAAAGAAAGATAGGAAGAAGCGGAGGGTCCAGTATTTCCTTCAAGGGCAAGCCCCCAGCGACCCAGCTTCCTTTCACTGGACCCCACTTCCTAAAGGTTCCAGTAGTACCACCAAACCAAGCCTGTAGCATAGGGGCCTTGGAGGAAAAGGTATGATCCAAATCATAAAATTAATTAAATTCACTTCTTATCAAGGCCCATGAGACAATTCTTTTTTTTTTTAAATTTTTTTTATTGGTTGTTCAAAACATTACAAAGCTCTTGACATATCATATTTTATACATTTGATTCAAGTGGGTTATGAACTCCCATTTTTACCCCGTATACAGATTGCAGAATCACATCGGTTACACATCCACATTTTTACATATTGCCATTACTAGTGACTGTTGTATTCTGCTACCTTTCCTATCCTCTACTATCCCCGCTCCCCTCCCCTCCCATCTTCTCTCTCTACCCCATCTACTGTAATTCATTTCTCTCCCTTGTTTTTTTTTTCCCTTTCCCCTCACATCCTCTTATATGTAATTTTGTATAACAATGAAGGTCTCCTTCCATTTCCATGCAATTTCCCTTCTCTCTCCCTTTCCCTCCCACCTCTCGTCCCTGTTTAATGATAATCTTTTTCTCATGCTCTTCCTCCCTGCTCTGTTCTTAGTTGTTCTCCTTATATCAAAGAAGACATTTGTTTTTTAGGGATTGGCTAGCTTCACTTAGCATAATCTGCTCTAATGCCATCCATTTCCCTGCAAATGCCATGATTTTATCATTTTTTAGTGCTGAGTAATACTCCATTGTGGATAAATGCCACATTTTTTTTATCCATTCATCTATTGAAGGGCATCTAGGTTGGTTCCACAGTCTAGCAATTGTGAATTGTGCTGCTATGAACATCG
>NW_025999921.1:0-3338 GCF_001458135.2 Marmota marmota marmota | reverse complement strand
GCATTCGCGGGCGCTGGCGGCTGAGGAAATCCGGCAGATGCTGGAGGGCAAGCCGCTGGCGGACAAGATGCGACCTGACGCGCTGCAGGACTACATCGGGCAGAGCCGGGCGGTGGGGCAGGAGACCCTGCTGCGCTCGCTCCTGGAGACCAACGAAATCCCCTCGCTCATCCTGTGGGGACCGCCGGGCTGCGGCAAGGTGAGTGCCGTCCTGGCCGCGCGCCCGGCGCGTGGATGGCGCCAACGGTCAGCGGGCTGTGGGTTATGTCCTCCAGGAACTCGCCCGGCTCGCGGATGGTGTGGCCTAGGGGCCCCAGGCGCGGTCTGAGCTAGGGCACTGCTAGGTCCACAAGTGGAGTCTATGATGGGCGTGAAAAAGTAACACGCACCAGATTCTTTTAAGACACATTTGCTGGACGTTTTCAGAAGGAAGATGTCTACGAATTTCTAGGTTCACAGCAAGAGTGGGACTCGGATTGGAATTCGCTTTACGTTGCATCAGCTCCCCTGCCTTCTGATTTTTAGTGACCCAATTCTTTAGGAAACAGCATGCAACAAAAATTGTGAAGGGACATTTCTATATTACACTTGTATGTATATGGGTTCGGCTCTGAAAAAGTAATTAAATTTTTAAATTTCTGTTGTGCTTCCTTTCCCTTCCACTAGTTGTTGGTTTGACAATGATTATCAGAGCAAATATGAAAAACTTTCTTCTCTCTGCATATCATTTTCACCAAGAATTTTCCATAACTATGCTTATAATGCTTTGCTTATATTGCTTTGCTTATACTGTTTAAGAGAAAAAGCATCAGTGCCTTTGGTGTTCGATTCCATGTACCTTCATTAGGGATAAGCAGAAGTGCAGAGGAGGGCGCTTAGGATATTGTGGGTCTAGAGAACACGTCATTGGAAGAACATTTGAGAAAAAAGTTATGAATGCGGTAACCCTGGTAAAAGAGAAGCTAAGAGGTGCTTAAGGATAATGAGTACCAGTGAATGACAGGTAGAATTTGGGAATCAGAAGAGGTCTCCTAGTTTTGAGGTTCAGACTCCTTCTTATACAGGATATTCCTGATTTTTTTTTCAAGCTTCATCTCACACAACCACACCTGTCATTACTCCAGTTCCTGGAATGCAACTTGCTCTTTTTGTGTCTTATTTGTATCATGCTTTCCCTTTGGCCAGGCAAATGTATTTCAAATAACATTGTTTTTTGGGCCTTGGCATGTAAGCATATGCTCTATCACTGACCTACAGTACCAGCCTCCAGATACATTTTATGATGATGGTAGAATCATTGATAAATCTCCCCATGGATTTAGTTGTTAGACCACTTAGAGGATAGAGCAGTAACATTTTTAGTAATTGTTAAGTTTTTACATCAGATCATGAGAAGGGATTATCAATTATTGAAGGTCCCAGACAGTAAGAAAAAGGTCTTTAAGGAGATGAGTGAGTCATAGAAGATTTTAGTGCAAGAGATTTACTGGGCCAGGCTGCTCAGTAAGGTAATTGGTGATCAACTCCAAGCCTATGTTACATAAGAGCTTGATTCCAAGATGCAGGTTGGCTGGAATTTGGTAAGAAGCCCACAGTGTCTAATGTGCAGTACAACTTTCAGAAAATAAGTGCCACTTTTCCAGTCAGGAGCAAATTTGTCCCTTTAATTAAACAATCTTCTCTTTTTCTTTATTCCCATTCTTAGTACTAAAGTGCTAACAACAACAAAACTTATAATAGCATATACATATTTATTGAGCACCCAGTAAGTGCCAGATACTGAATGAACAACACTTTCCTTGGAGCTTTCCTTTGCTTTCTGGTAAGTGCTAACAGTATCAATGCTGTTGTTAATGTCCAGAGTAGACATTCAGAAGTGGTATGCATTCACCTCAGATACTAAGTGTTTTGTCAGTGGTCTCTCAACTCAAAGACTCTTTCACTTTGCTTTTCTCAACCACTTCATTGAGCTACCACTAGTTGTAGTTCTGGGATCAGTTCTACACCTAGTTCTTCAGCTGTAATACTTTTGACTGGAGGAGGGAGAATTTTCTCTTTCCTTTGGTAAGGGGTCACAGCTGTGACCCAGGCTCTTCTAAATCTAGACAGCTGCTCTTTACTCTGATTCCAAAGTCCCCAAAACAGGGATCAAAAGGGGCAAGGAACAAAGAAAAAAAGGTCAGGATTAGCCTAAGTTTTAGCTACTTTCCTGTTTTATTTGAATGTTGGTTTATTTATTTATTTATTTTTAATTTAAGACTTGGCTCTGTTTTTTCAAATGGTGTCTGTGTCTCTGAGCATTCTTAAGAGTTCAACTTGCTTGGTAATGCTCATGCTGCTTGTAGTACCCATGAGTGCTGTCCTCTCTGATTAGCTTTTCAAACTGTGTGTATTGTCTTTTCTAGACCACCCTGGCTCATATCATAGCCAACAACAGCAAGAAACATAGCATAAGGTTTGTGACATTGTCTGCAACAAATGCCAAGACAAATGATGTGCGAGATGTCATTAAACAAGCTCAAAATGAAAAGAGCTTTTTCAAAAGGAAAACCATCCTTTTTATTGATGAGATTCATCGGTTCAATAAATCTCAGCAGGTATATTAACTTCTTTTCTCTTTTGGTCACTGTGTATATCAAGTAAAATAAAAAGTATCAGATCACTTTTGAAAGTATAAGATACTATACAAATGCTAGGGAATGTTACCATTATTAACTGTCTAGGAAGAAGCATAGGCTTGTCAACCCATCTCCTTCCACCCTGTATCCCCATGCTTTTTCTTACTATGTTTTGAAAACAAGAAAATGATATCTGATATATGATTAGTGTATCCCTAAGCTGTCCATATCAGAAAAGCCATTTTGGATCCAGTTTTTAATTTAAGAAAATTTAATCTAAAGTATTAGGAATCATTGTAGACAAATTTGATTTTAAGATCATTGTCCCTTTTTTGGTCTTTATATTTTTATTTTCAAAATGAAAGAGTATGTTTTCTGTGCCTTTAGGCTGTCACCGAGTCCCCTTGATCAAGATTACTATTTCTTTCTTTTTTTTTTTTTTTAATTTTTTTTATTAGTTGCTCAAAACATTACAATGATCTTGACATATCATACATTTGATTCAAATGGGGTGCATAATCTTATTTTTCCACGTGTAAGATTACTATTTATTTCAATGGATTTTAGAAGTGAAAGGTTACAATTGATTTTTATAACAAAGCCACTTTTTGTGAATAGACATGAAAATATTTTCCAGGCATACTTTTTCCTGACTTATGTTGTTATAGCTTTTTACTTATAATTAGAAATATTTCACAAAATCCAAAAATGTTTTCTGAC
>NW_025999920.1:0-3639 GCF_001458135.2 Marmota marmota marmota | reverse complement strand
AAAAAAAAAAAAAAAAAAAAAAAAAAAGAAAAGAAAAGAAAAAGAAAAAAGAAAAAAAAAGAAAAAGAAAGAAAAGAAAAATTCAACTCAACTCTATGTTCTTTGGAGTTAATGACTCTCTTCCATGAGTTTTATAGCACCATTCAAGCCTTTAAAGTTACTAGTTAAATACCGATTTAAACTTCAGAAGGTCACCATGCCTTTTTGGGAGGCATACATTTAGAACTTGTTTGGCTGGCTATTCCTTGTTCATTCTTGGAAAAGTGTGTGCAATGCAGTGTTTCACTCAGTGTAGAAAATGCATAATACTCATAAGAAAATATTTTCTATATTCAATTCTTTTCTTAATAATCATTTCTAAAAATTATATATGTAAAATTAACTTCCAATTTCTAAAGCCTCTGAGATTGCTGAGTCTGAAATAAGCAATTAAATTAGAATTTTGGAGCAGCAATCTCATGACAAATACTGAGTTAATTTGAGACCTGGAATCTCATACTGTGATAAAGTTAACATTGTTTCTTATTGCCCAGAGGAATCATCCCTGGACATCAGTCCCTGAAGCCATAGGCAAATCAACTAACAACAGCACCACGAGCCAGCAGGTGTGGCCATCATTTGCTGTTGAAAACCTTGCCATTTCAGATTTTATCTCAATTATTCCACAGATCTACCTCTGTCTGTGTGTGTTTGTGTGGTGTATGTGTGAGCACAGTTCTTAATAGGCTTGGAATTTTACATTCCTACTGCCAGGATATCACATTTTACATCCACCAAAACCTTTGTTTAAAAAGCTGATTCATACCAGTCCCTAATGCACACTACACCTTGTTTCTGATAGTCCCTTGTTCCTACAGTCCCTTGTTAGTGGATGGTTCTGGTTAAATCCTTTATTTTTAATTATTTCCTGAGTATTAGTATATGTGTGTTTGTCAGGCTGTGAGTTCCCTGAGAGAAAGCCTATGTCTTATACATCCCTGTGTCTTTTCATTCTAAGGCACATGATAAAGCACTTGCCTTCAATAAGAGTAGAAAGAATGTGCAATAAAATAAGAAATAAGCAGAATGATAAACTAACCTATTAGTATATTCATTGATTAGGCAACTGTTTATAGTTTGGAATAATTATGTTCCAATAACTTGGAATAATTATGTTACTGTATCTGTAACAATTGCCATTATGAGAAAATACTAAGTAAATCTGCTTCCAGCAATTCTTCTTTTAAAGCTATATATACAGTATAGAGTGAAGAACAGTCACTGTAGCTATAGCTATAGCCTCTATTAACTATGTCTTTAGATAAGAAACTTTCAGTAAGCATAAAAATATGGAGTTCAGTTTTTAAAAATTCATTAGAATGCACATCTTTGAAAAATGTTTACCTGCTGCATTTTTAGTGTCTGGTTAAAATGTAGAGATAGAACTATCCTGACTTTTATAAACCTCATTTGACAACAATGATAGAGCCTTTGGAAACTGGGCAGATTATGCCAACACATCCCTCTGAATTTGTAACTTGAACATTTCAATGCAGTAGCCCACATGGATTTATCAGCTCTCTTTTTTGTACAAATATGCTGCTCTATAGATATTTATAATCACAGTAAACCTTTAGTTATGAGTAAGTATCCTAGGTATGCATTAGAACTGTTAAGATAATTGGTTGGCCCCACCCTTCAGAATCAACAAGGCATTTAGATGATGTATCCCGTTCCTGACATTCATGAGTTTAGTTATCAAAATCAACAGCTCCCATAGATATTTTTATCTTTTTGAATCCAGAAAATGCTTTCAGTGACCATCCAATTTCCTGAATGCCTTCTTTCACTAAAGGAAAGGGGTGTGCTGAACTGTGAAAGATAAATTTTTTTTTATTTTTATTTTTTAAGCTATAAAAGCTGCTGCTCAACTCTGATGGTAAAAATCCAAGTTATCAATGATTCTTAGAATTTTTACTCATACTTTAATGTTTCGATCTGAATTTATTTAGAAGTTAACTTCAACCTAAGAGAACATGTTCAAGCAGAAAAGTAAATATACTTAAAAGTTAACCTGCCAAGACTCAAATTCTGGCCTCCTAAAGACATTACTGAGGGGGAAAAATCCTATAATTAGTAACAAGGAACAGCATAACCATGTGGTACTTAGCATAAGTCTCCTCAGGGAAACAGGAGATAATTTTAACATGCCATGCTCACTTTTAAAAGGATATTTTAGCAGGCTTCAGTTATGCTTCAAATATGCCTGCATGACACTATCATGATAGTTAAGGTGCATTTTCAATCATGTCTGGTGTAAGAAGACAAAATTTCTAACTAAGGGTAAGTATCTTTGGAGGGAAATCTAAATTTAAACCTTCCAATTTCAAATCCTAAGCATTTTCCGCATAGGAAAACTCTTTAAGCATACGTCCTCAAGGCTTTTAAGCAATCAGCATGGGTAATGCTAACTTATCATGGCTCTCAAGAAAAACAGAGGAACACTGTACAGAAGACCCTCATATTTATGGCTCTGCATATTCCCTGTAGGCTGTGCCAACCCACTCTTTCCCCTGTAATGACTCTTTGTTTTTACTAAGTCCCAAAGGGCTGGGGAGAGCTCTGCAAAGAGAAGGGGGGAGGGCAGATGGAATGCAGCTGCAGGCTCTAAAACAATGCTGAGTCCATATATTTTGTTCCCAGTTAGAATAATAAAAAGGGAGGGGGGGCGCGGTTAAGAAGACAGATCCAGAATAAGCAAGGTAGGAACAAGTACCCTATAGCTCTCAATCTGCTGCCCCCTTACCCCTCTTCTGTACCAAATCCAACCACCATTCACTTGGGTTAAAAAGCTTATCTGCTAAAATTCAAACATCCATTAAGATTTAAACCTACCAGCTATTTATAACTAAATTATTTTTATCAGCAATCTATATTCAGGAAAGGGATAGAGTGGGAAGAAGAGTGTTATAGGCAAATAAAAACTAGGGAAGCTTGGACACATGGGGCCAGGAACACTATGGGGAAAGATAGGTGGAGAATTTGGAAAAGAAGGCCCAAGCTTTCAAATATAATCTACTTGCTTTGCAATGGTGCTTAAGTCCTGAGGCAATTAGTATGTCAGCGAAAACCATGATCCTTCTAAGATTTCTAAAAGCTGCAAGTGTCAGAATGGAAGTTTGGAAGCATACATATATTGTTCACTATCATTTAGTCTTCCAGTCTAATTCAGTGCCCCCTAAGAAAGTAGCCTTTACTTGCATTTCCCTAACCTTAATGTCCCAACTGGATTAAAGAGAGAATTGAGGGAAGCAGTAGCTCACAAGGAGTATGGCCTTAAGATCCCTAGTGAGAGAAATGCAGCTCCAACTTTACTTTCCCCCTTAGCCATTGCTCTCCCCTTCCAAATAACCCTTTTCTGAAAATCCATGGAGCCCTCTGGGACTCAAGGACTTAGGTCTGCCTTTGGAACATTCCTTCAAATATTACCAACGCCATTAAAACCTGCAGAAAAACTCAAGAAGCCTTACATAAAGGGTCGAACTAACTCCTCAAATATAGAATCGGTAAGCACTAAAGACTACCTAAAAAGCTATACAACAGAATTCAGAAGAATGCTTGTTCCAATTAGGATCCCATTCATGAACACTCAGTTACTGC
>NW_025999919.1:0-3994 GCF_001458135.2 Marmota marmota marmota | reverse complement strand
CACATTTAATGGCTCGCTGGCATTACTTCACAAACCACTCCCTCTGGCAAAATGCCAGGTGCCATCTTGACTTGTTTACAGACCCTAACAATTAAGGAAACTGGCTACAACTCTGGCAAAGTAGCATCTGTGCCAATTTCTGGATGGAATGGTGACAACATGTTGGAGCCAAGTGTTTATACTCTTGGTTCAAGGGATGAAAAATCACCTGTAAAGATGGCAGTGCCAGTGGAACCACACTACTTGAAGCTTTAGATTGCATCCTGCCACCAACTCGTCCAATTGACAAGCCTTTGCATCTGCCCTCCCAGGATATCTACAAAATTGGTGGTATCAGTACTATCCCTGTGGGCCAAGTGGAGACTGGTATTCTCAAGCCTGGTGGTCACCTTTGCTCCAGTCAATGTCACAACTGAAGTTGTGCACCATGAAGCTCTGAGTGAAGCTCTTCCTGGAGACAATGTGCTTCAATGTCAAGAATGTGTCTGTCAAAGATGCTCATCATGGCAATGTTGCTGGTGACAGCAAAAATGACCCGCCAAGAGAAACAGTTGATTTCACTGCTCAGGTGATCATCCTGAACCATCCGGGCCAAATCAGGGCTGGCTATGCCCCTGTACTAGATCATCACACAGCTCACATTGCTTGCAGTATGCTGAGCTGGAAGAAAAAAATTGATCACCATTCTAGTAAGAAGCTGGAAGATGGTCCTAAATCCTTTGAATCTGGTGATGCTGCCATCATTGATGTGATTCCAGGAAAACCTATGTGTGTCTAGAGCTTCTTGGACTATCCTCCTCTGGGTCATTTTGCTGTTCAGCATATGAGGCAGACAGTTGCTGTGGGTGTCATCAAAGCAATGGACAAGAAGGCTGCTGAAGTTGGCAAGGTCACCAAGTCTGCCCAGAAAGCTTAGAGGGCTAAATGAATATTACCCCTAATACCTGCCACCTCAGTCTTAAGTGGAAGAACAGTTTGTCTCAATTGGCCACTTAAGTTTAATTGTAAAAGACTGGTTAATGATAACAATGCATCATAAAACCTTTGGAAGGAAAGGAGAATGTTTTGTGGACCATTTGTTTTTTTTGTGTGTGGCAGTTTTAAGTTGTTAGTTTTTAAAACTAATACTAGTGCTTTTTGTTGGAAACAACTTGACCAAAAAATCTGTCACAGAATTTTGAGACCCATTAATATGAAAGTTTAAAGAGAAAAAAAATGAAGGTGATTTTGTATTGATGTGGTATGAACTGATTTTATCTCCTTAAAATAGATTGTACCAGAACATAATAAGCAGGTACCCTGTAAAATATCATGCAACCTGAAAGATTCTTCTAATATATCTAGAAATCATTCTAAGAACTCATGGGAATTAAAAAGCATTCTTCAATGCCATTCACCTTCCCTTCCAACAGAGAAACCAATTTGCATTTCTAAAAACATAATTGGTGAGCATCTCAGAAAAGAGAACAAACATTGTACATAGAAGACAAATCAATCAGTACACAACAATCCACTTGGTGGCTGATACCTGGGTGTCATGATGAGCCAATTTTTTCCATGGTTCTCACTGTTAATTGTCATGGAAACTGAATCTCTTGTTGTAAAAATGCTAGTTGTCTGAAATGGACCCAGAGCAAAAGGATGCTAGAAAGTACAAATGGAGAGTAAATACCAGAGATACAGGTCAATGTGGAACATGAAAGAACAGTTACTTCTACTTGCCAAGTGGGAGTTAAACCAGGAGCTTTAAGTTTAGTGCAGAGTTCCTACAGAAATCAGGTATGGCAGAGATGCAGGGAGTAGACATAGCAATTGAATAGTAGTAGCCCAAGGTACAAGTCCAATGGTCAGCAAGTTTGACCACAAAAGGGTTTATATGTTTAGCCCTGTCTCTTCCATGTCAGCTTGTTCTCAGACTATCTTAAAGATTGTCACCTGAGTTTGCTGTTCTGTTACATTCCCAGCTAGGAGGCTGTGGCTCCTTTCTAAAGTATAAGGTGCTAGAATTTGACACGGGTAGAGGCTATGCAAAACACACACACAAAAAAAAGTAGACTTGAAAGATATAGCCACATATAAGATACAGTGAAATATCAAAATAAAATCAGACACAAATTTCAGAAACAAATAAATAATAATATCTATTCAATGTATGATGGCCCCAATCAAATTAAGACAGCAGAGAACCAGGTGCCATTCCTTAACTAGATTTAATAATCTCTCTTTCCTTTTCCAGCTCCTTCTTTATCATATTTAATGAGACTGTGTATGGCAAGCTGATAGGAGAGTATTGGCAGCTAACGAATGCTTCTTTTCCTCCATTCAAGCATAAGAATGAAGTACGGTTAGAAGAAAAGAAATGGCAATTGTGACAGTGCCAAGTGAAACCTGAATACTAATGAATTTTGTCATAAAATTAATACCTTGTGTTACATATTATTTGTATATAATTATGAGATGAAAATGCCATAAAAAGATTAACCATGAAAAGCAATTAAATTCATAATATGAAAAAGTCATGCTTTGGTGTTTCCTTTTATTCCCTAGAATTAGGTACTTAAATCCAAAGAGAAAGACTGACAATTTTTTTTAAAAGCCACATGTCAAAGCAAAATAAAACAAACACTATACTAACAAAAATATGATATTGCTCTTTAGGGGAAAAAAAGTAGTTAAATGACTCTTTTGTATTTTTTTACCTGACATGTGTTCCAAAATACAAATGGTAAGTGCTCTCAGAATAAACTAATATGAAAGTATAGAAGAAAAATTCCAAATATTTTCCAGTCCTTCCTTTGGGAATGATTAGGAGCCATTGTAGTAAAGAAAGGTTGGATTTATCCCAACACCATACTGTGAGGAACGTGCTAAATCGGAGCCAAGATAGGATACCAGGTAACCCTGCAAGGTCAACAGTTTTTATTTATCTGGATATCCATGCAGCACAAATGATATAAACCAACAATGGATCTCTTTGTCCTAGAAATTAAACCGGAAATCTCAACACTGTTTTCAGTGATTCTTGGCTTTCATTCTGTTAGAAATTCTGCCACATTTCAGTATTTTCATTCTTGTCCTGAATGAAATCAGAAAGCAGAGAGGCACTTGAGAATTCTGCTTTAAATAAAAGTAAATATTTCCAAGTGAGTTTGTGTCTCCATTTAGTATTTTTGCGACCCAATTACTGAGCTTAAATGCTCTACAGATGACATATTTCTTTGTGGTTCGAGTTTATTGAGCCATGGTTAATATTAATATGAATGCTAATATGTGTCTGAAAGGTGTTTAATAAACATTTCATATTCTATTTTTTAATACTTGGTGGAAACTTGTGCAAACAGTAGTTTTATTTTCCATGGTGACTAATGGGAACTTGGGTCTATTAACATGTATTTGAGCACATGGGCATTGTTTTTTCTGGTTTATTCCTTATCATTTGGGTGCAAAATGTATAAGATGGCAACACTGGATCCATCAGAATCAACTTTATCATTCAACAAATTAATTAATCAATAGGAAGTTAAGCATTTTCTAAAGTGCATAGATCCCTTCAATCAAGAAGACCTAATTCTATGTTAAAAAAAAAAAAAAAAAACACTTTGGAATAAAAAAGAGTTGCTCTTGGATTTATTTTCCACAGACCAGGTTATATGTCTGTGGTTGGGTCTGACTTCTAATAGCAACATCACCACTGAAGGATTAAGAGTCACTCTGTCACTAGATCCACACTCCCAGAGGAGTTGTTGCTTGTCTGTTCCAACTGACAACTGAGGGAGGGTCTTTGTGTCTCAAAGGGCAAATGAAGGAACCAGAAGTGGTGGGGCACTACTGTAATCCCAGAGATTACAAGATTTGAGGGCAGTCTCGGCAATTTAGCAAGGTCCTAAGCAACTTAGCAAGACCTTGTCAAAATAAAAAGTAAAAAAAGGTTGGGAATGTAGTTCGGTGGTTAAGCACCTTAAGTTCAATCCCTGGTACAAAAAAAAAAAAAAAA
>NW_025999918.1:0-4960 GCF_001458135.2 Marmota marmota marmota | reverse complement strand
TAAATATATATATATATGTGTGTGTGTGTGTGTGTGTGTGTGTGTGTGTGTGTGTGTGTATACATTCTTATTACTTTGAGAAAAATATTGCTTCCATAATGGATTTTGTTCAATTATTTTAAAAAAAACTTTTTTAAAAAATTCTTTTTAAAAGATTTGAATTCCCATGTGAATGAATGACTAAACTATTCCATAAAATGGAAAACCGATATTTCCAACTTTTCATGGTAGAAGGGTGATAGATGCAAGTGACACAGACTAATATTTTATTTTGTGCTTTTTGTCTTCACATAGTCAAGGAATTTGATAAAATTTCCAATGTTTAATTTTGGCATTTAAACAAGAGAAAAAAAGGGAAAAAACTGTAGATGTTCTAGATTGAGTAAAAAAATTCAAATTTAAATTATATTTGTAGCCACATTAAAAAGACTTAACTAGTCCTTAAAATGATCAATAATGAATTGCATTCTCATTTGTCAATTAGTTTTCTGTAATGTATGTATAATATATAAAAGAAAATCTGTTCATCAGAATCTCACTTAAACAACAAATTGTTTTTTTTCTCATTTGTTTTATTTTGATTTTCTGAGAAAGAAGTTTTTCCTTTATTATCGGTTGGCCTATTTGACCAAGCAATTAATTGAATATAAATAATTTCATAATTTCATAGTTAAACACTCAGAGAATTGATTATCAGTCCCTCCTGTGACAATAAGTATCACATTGAAACAGCAGAGTCATGATTACAGAGAAATAAGCTCCTAAATTCTCATATCCAGTAAACTTTTATTTTAGGCTGTGATGAAGATTCTAAGAAGTCATCATAAATCTTTAAGAAAAACTACACAGAGAAGTACCCATAATTTGGAAACTGTTAATAAAATAAATATACTTCTTTAAAAATACACAAAATTATCTTTTTATTTTTACTTTGGGAAATCATAAATTTGAATTATATTTTTTAAATAAAAATATTAAATTGGGAAAATAAGATTTTAAAGAAGGCCATAGAAAGCATATGGGTCACAGGTGACTAAAATTTATATCATCTTAATTTTCAAAATAAAGAAGTAGTGGTAAAAAAAAAATCCACCATTGATTTAGGGAAGAAGTCCTTTTATTTGTTGATTATTTCATTTAATTCTGTAACAGAAGCTTAAGTCAGCTATCCTAAAAATCATCTACTTTATCAATGTATTAATTCTAGGCGCCCAGATGTTTTCACAAAGTGTCTTCCCACAATGCACTGCCCTAGCAGTGCAATAGTAGCCAAGGCTGAGTGGCCACAAGCCAAAGGGAACCACTTTCTCTCTTTCTCTAGGCAACCTCGCTGCTTAGAACCTTTCTTTCTTCTCCAACTACAAAGGAGGACACTTCCTGTCTGTGGAATGCAATACTTAACAAATATAAAATAAAATATACTAAAACCAAAGTGGAGACACTAAAATAAAATAAATATTGGATCTCTGTTACTTGATTACAGCAAGAGGAGTGAATATTTGCTCCTCTGAATTGCTATTTGAGTGAATTGTTTACAAAACATGTAACATTCTTCAGAAATGAAATGGAGAGGAGGGAGAGAGATTAGAAAGAGAGGAAAGGAAGAAAGGATTCAGATCAATTGGAATCCAGAATTCTGAGCAGGAAATATGATATGAGGGCCTATCTTGCTTTCAAAGTTAGCTTGAGTTAACAATATATAATTTTATATAACTTTTATTCTGTACCACCATTCTTTCTCTCTTTCCCTAACGTATACACCCATGCACATATAACCACACATGCACACACTTACACAAGCATCTGCCCCAAAATGAAATAAAAGGGGAACGTGCGTTGTGCGTTGCTAATCCTTGGGAGTGGCCATTTGCACCTGGTGCTGGCAGTGACAACAAAAAGCCCAACCGCTGTTTCCAAGATTGTTTTCTACATTATGGTTCATTAAAATGCCACTGACAAGGGGCACATGAGAAACAAAACGTATCCAATTCCTGAAGGAAGATGCAGGTAACCAGAACCGAAAGAAGCCCTTGCCCAATATGACTGAAACTTCATATATGTGAGCTCAAAGGAAGTGGGAGAATAGCCTGAAAAAGAGAAACAACATGTGACAAATAATATGAAAAATTAATCTGATGCAATAGTTGAAGCAACATAATTTTGATGTCACCAGATGTTTTCTAATCTTTTTTATCAGTCCTCCAGATTTTTATCATTTGTTGAATGATCCTATGATATGCATATCTCCAAGTATATAACCCATGAGTGTATTGTTGTGGATCAAAATGGGGAAAACAAAACAACAACAACAACGACAAAAAAAAACTCCTAACAACTTTGTTGAGAATCCAGTGACTTCAGTAGAATTAAAATTCAGGACATCAAAAACCTCAACACCCAATTTAATCCTTTAACCACTAGGCCACACTCTCCTTCGAAGTAGTTAATAGAAAAAACATTGCCCTTTTTGTACAGCTGTAGATGCCCTATTGATCTGTATCACATAGCACTTAACACTGGATGATTTGGCTAGGAAAAGCAATGTTCACTGTTCCATGGCAAATCAGACAACAATGCTAAGATTTGCTATAGATCCAGGAAAATAGCACAGGAGATGGGGAAACAAACAACCATAAAGAACAAACCTCAACTGCACGTTCTTCACAGCTATTTTTTACTCCACAAGAAAGCAAAGTAGTAGGGTGCAACTGTATTAAAAGTAAAACTATTTCTGCTTTCCCTAGATGTGGATGATGGGAATGGAAACCTAATAAACCAACAGCTGAAGACCACATTATTGCCCTATCCTCCTCCCCTAGCTCATTTAGAAAATGACATGTTTTTCTTCACAATGTTTTCCCCCTCCTCTCTCTTTAGTGGCAGTAATGCTGAATGCTCTTGACATAATTCTTCGTTCACCCCTGACAGTCATTTTTTTGAATACTATCCCAGCAATAAAACACCTGACCTCGAGTCTTTCAAATGGCCATTGGCTTGGGTTACCCCAATTAGCCAGACTCATTTGGAAGTATCCAGAGGAGTCAGGTGCTTCAATCCTTGCTAAACTCTGCATTATGAGTGAATACATCATTTTATTCAGGTCAACTTATTTTTCTAGGGGATTTCTTTATTCCTCTATGATTGAAACATAACAAAATAAAAAGGTTTAAAAATAATTTACAAGCATGTAGAATTCTGGTACCAAATATTTCTGCCTTGGAAGTCATGTAAGGAAACATTTCTAGTTCCCTGAAAGTTGCTTTTTAGTAATTTAGGATTACTAAAAGAATTATGTGGAGAGACTTCATTGAAGTTCTTATTTTATTTACGTACAAAATAGCTATGTGTCTGCATAATATAATGAAAATACTTATGCACTTGGGTTCAGGAACACATCTGTGATGTCTGTGTGTCTGGGTCAATATATATTTGGGTTATAGATGTCCAAAACAAATAGTTATTCATTAAAGACAAATAAACAGCAGCTCTTAGGTAGAGAAGAAAATATGTACTTCCAGAGTTAAAAATATACTTATTATATGTTTGCATATAATTAAATGCAAGGTTTTGTTTTGGGAATAAGTTAAGAGTTACTGTAAATAATAGCCATTTGAGGTTTCTTATAGATTGTTGGCAAAGGAATATGGAGATGGGAATTTTCAACATAAATGAGTCATGAGAGAAATTAAGACTATATTTAAATTATGATAAAGGAAAGAGCTTTCAATTTCTGAATTGTTGGAATTTAGCATTTTAAATCATTCTTAACTAATCATTCTTAACTAAAATTCATCTTTTTGCATCTGATATAGCAATCTCTTTGCTCTCTTTATTTGTATCTAACATTTATCAATAGTCACAGGATTTTCACAAGGCATAATTTTCTTCACAGATCTTTAGAATTTGTATGTGCTATCCAATTTTATCATCAGTCACAGTTATATTCTTTCTTAAAAAGAGTAATCCATAAGAATTCTTGATAGACAATACTGGAAATAAAATATCAAGTCCACACAACTGAAGGTGGACAAATAATGCAGGGTGAAATGAGTGTCTCTTCAAAAGACCACATGGTTCCTTTTGACATTCAAGCAATGAGCGTAAGAAGGGAAAGAGAAATTGAATTTAGCTGATGCAAATGAAATTAAAACTAAATTGGTTGTCACATCAAACTGATGTTAACTATGTAAATGTTTTCTGTTTATGAAACTACAGTTTAGAGTGTATAATGCTACAAAATAAGAATATTTTCATGTTCATTTAAAATAGAAATTAAAAGAACAGATTGTGAAATTGTTTAAAATCATTGTCAGTTACCCATATAATATTTAGGGGACTATGAATCAGGAATACTGTGGACATGGAGTACGGAGATAAACATACATATGTATATATACACATGTCAACACACATGCATGCTTTTCTGGTCAGGCAATATCCCATTACATCATTGCTTCAAATGCATTCATTCTCTTCAATATTGTTGGCTGTTTCAGGTTAACTACCAAAATCATTTGCCTGAGAAGCGAGATTTAATTGTCTTACAACTACCTCTGTGAGGTACAATAGGGATTACAAGTACCCATTGATTATACTATTGGGTAGAATAAGGGACTCTTATTCTAGCATTTCTCATTCATTTTGTCATTGCATTCTCTTTGAAAGAGACCAAATGGGTCCCAGCAGGTGAAAGCAAAGAAACCTGAAAGGCCCCCTTTGATGAATGACAATACCACAACCACCCTACCCCCCCTCATTTTTGGAGATTATAAAACCTTATTAAATCATGCCCTGTTAGATATTGATTGAGAGGGAGCTAAACTAAAACCAACAATAGCAGCATGGATCAGAGAACACTGCTTTCATCAATGGGCACTAAACACAGCTAAGCTTTCCAATCCTTTTTTTCAAGGGGGGAGTTCTTTTTTTTTTTTTTTTTTTTTTTTTTTTTTTTTTTTTT
>NW_025999917.1:0-7129 GCF_001458135.2 Marmota marmota marmota | reverse complement strand
AAAAAAAAAAAAAAAAAAAAAAGATCTAGTTTTAATAATATAATTCTTTAACCAAATCACTCAGTAAGTAAGAAAATGGGTAATCAACAACTTCAAAAAAATGTCTTATATACAAGTCAAAATTGTCCTTGCCTTAGAGGAAAAAAACAAGGAAACATTAAGTACTATCTTATAAAATTGCTTTGGCTTTTTATTTGTATTTAGGAAGTACTCTTAGAGATAGCTAGTTGTAAAAACTGCACTGCTCTCTGTATTTTTTGTGAGCCATTACTTATACAATCAAGAACACTATTTTAAGATGATAATGAGTAAAAACAAAGTAGTATAAGCATTTATTAGAATGTGAAAATAAAATAGTACCCTGTTTAAAACAGAATGTCTACTTCAACCTTGCTATCTTAGGCCTAACTAGTCTTCTGTGCCCCCTTTTAAGGCAATTTGTTAAAAACTAAGTCTTCTAGTTTGGGAAGAGGAAATACAGGCCAAAACAACGAGTTAATAAGAAAGCAGTAGTTCTGTTTAAATAAAATGGAATTGTCAGAATATCATTAACTGGGCTGGGGATGTGGCTCAAGTGGTAGCGCGCTCGCCTGGCATGCGTGCGGCCCGGGTTCGATCCTCAGCACCACATACAAACAAAGATGTTGTATCCACCGAAAATTAAAAAATAAATATTAAAATTCTCTCTCTTAAAAAAAAAAAAAGAATATCATTAACTATTCAGAAAACTGAGTTTAAATTAAAGCTCTACCTTACAAGCAATGTAAGTCACCTTAAATATGAGTCTTAAATTTCTCTTAAATAAAATGGGGAAACCTGTTGAACTATTCCTCAGAAGATTTCACAAGATATTATGAAAATAAGATGTATACAACACTCTACAAGTGGTGTTCTAATCATCCTCATCAGTATTTTTACTTCAGGAAAAGGTTTGAATATTTTTAACTTAAATATTGTTCCAATATAGTGATCACAGTGATCAATTTGCTCTGCACTTTGACTTTGTGGTCCAAGCAGTATAAATGAGTGTACCTCTGCCCAGAAAAATATAAACAACAGATTACATTGAAATATTGATTTGTTCAACAATATTATTAAGGAAAAGATCTGACTTTAGGAAGAAAACGTTATTATAAGAATAAAGGTTGTATTCCAAAATGACAACCACAGTATAATTTACATCAGAAATAAATTAGATCAATCTCTTTAAACAAATTTTAAAATATATATGAAAAGAGGAACAAGCATTAGCTATGCTATCATATTTTATAAAACTTTAATTTCATTCATTCAGTCTTCTAAAAACCAATTGATGAATGTAATATTACAAACCTATTGTCACTTAAATTAATGACTTTTAATTTTTGCATATCACCCATTTCCTCTGGAAGTGTCTCAAGTTTATTAGAATGGAGAAACAGCACAGTTATATTTTTCCAGTTTCCAATCTGAAAGAGAAACATTTGGCCTACAGGTTAATGAACATATTAATAACATTGTATTTGAAAATTATGAAAATGATTCTTTGCATTTATAAGGAGTAAATTTATTCCTTTTTTAGTTATTCGTTTTCATGAACAATGGAAAGTATTTAGGTACATATTCTAAATTAACATAGCTAGTTATTATTCAGAACATAACAAATTGTTTTACAAAGGAAATAAATGAAACACTACTGGTAGCTATAATACAGATAATTAGAAAAAAATGAGAAAAAAGCTAAAACAAATTTAAAATATAGTACCTCTGGGGGTAATTGTTGTAAGTAATTGTGATCTGCAGCAAAGGTTCTAATGTTAGTTAGCTGTCCAATAGATGAAGGCAAAGCTTCAACTTCATTGAAACTGCAATCTAGTTCTTCTATTGATATTAACCTTTAATTATAAATGGAAATACACATTATTAAATATATATACACACATATAAAATTCAAAATTTAATAACATGAACAGTTGAACTTGACTATGAACCCAGTGAAACTTCATATAAGTAAACTTAATTAAACAAATTAATAGGTCTGTCAATTTACTCAAACTACATACCAATTATTTAATTAAATATTTGTAGAAATTCTTTTAGTTGATATTTATGCAATTATCTGAAGATATATATGGCATGCTGAACTAAAAGTAAAAATTTCAAGGATCTACACATTTACCAAAACACATACCCTCCTACAGAGTCTGGTAGATACATTAATTGGTTTTCATCTATTTTTAAAGTTGTGACATTCTTCAACGAACCTATTAAAAGAAGAAATAACAATTTTTCAACACTTACTAGAAGTCCACATTCAATGTGAGACATTACATTTGGCAAGAATTAAGAAGAACTTTGTAAACTAACCTATCAAGAGATACCACTCCCAATTCCGCTCATTCTGTTCTCTTAACCTATTACAAGTCTAACCCACAACCCTTTAAATACAGTGTATATATCTTTACTAATCCCCAATGAAACATAAACTTCATAAGAGAAGGGACTTTCTGTCTGCACTATTTACTGCTATAACTCCATTCCTAAAAACAATGTCATGGTTGAGAAGAAACCAACATCCCTACCCCCAAAAAAACCTTTATTGAATTAACAGAAGAAATGGCAGAGGTCTATAACAAACTATTCTATGTATAAAAATATTAAAAATTAAAAGTGTTGATTAGAGTATAATGCTAGTGAATTTGCAAAAGGTACATTATCTAAAACAACTAATTCAACTGAGAAATATGTAAAATTTATTTTTAAGTTTTTTTATTAACATCTTTGTTTATAGTTATTTTATTAATAATTGCACAAACTTGGAGCAACCAAGATGTTCTCCACTAGATGAATAGATCAATAAACAGCAGCAGATCCAGACAGTTAAATATAATTTAGCACTTAAAAATAAATGAGCTATCAAGCCATGAAAAGACATGGAGAAACCTTAAATGAATATAACAAAGTCAATTTGAAAGGCTACATGTTGTATGACTCTGTAGTAACATCTTAGAAAAGGCAACTAACAGAAACAGTTATGGATCTATGGTTTCCAGGGGTTTCAAGGAAGGAGGGATGAAGATACAGAGCATAAAGGATTTTTAGAGCAGTGAAACTATTCTGTATGAAGTTATAATGACAGATAACAGGTCATCAAACATTTGTCAAGGGCTAGATTTGTGGCTCAGTGGCAGAGTGTTTGCCTAGCATGTGGGAGGCACTGGGTTTGATTCTCAGGACCATATATAAATAAATAAAATAAAGGTCCATCAACGACTTAAAAAAAAAAATTGTCAAAACCCACAGAATTTGCAATACCAAAAATGAACTCCAATGTAAAATGTGGAGTTGGGTTGCTAACACATCTCAAAGATAACAATATTTAGGATTTAGTGCTTCCATTAAAATAATTCAATTCCTTTGAAATTTCATTTTATAAGAAACTGAATAAATACAGATTTTTATTTTTTAATTTATTTTCAGTGCTGGGGATTGAACCTGGGGCCCTGTGCATTCCAGGCAAGCGCTCTATCAGAGTCATGTCTCCAACTCTTAGAAATACAGATTCAGTAATCGCAGATCTCTCACAAGATTTGTTCAACAAGTCTGTTTTCTTGTATGCTCTATAATGAAGTAGGCCTGGAAAAAAGTTACTAAATAAGGGCTATGATTAAGGGTTAAAAACCAGTTATACAGATTCTATATAAGATTTCTTTAGTGTAAATAAAGCCATAGTACCATTAACAACAAGTAAATTGTATAACTGATCTTATCAGGAAAACTTCAAATAATATTACTTATGTGGCAATACAGTAAAGCTATGTGGTAACAAATAAAAATTTCATGGAAGCCTTTGGTTTAATAAAACATTACATGTATTTGAAAGAAATACAAACCAATAGTCTCAGGCAGCTGTTGAAGTGAATTGCTTGATAACAGGAGGTCTTGGAGATTTTCACAAGCCGAAATTCCTTCTTCCACCATTTCAATATTATTTTTGGAAACATCTAAATATGTGAGCTGTTTCAAACTACCAATAAACTATAAGTAAAATAAAAATAATAATAAAAATAAAATAAATATAATTACTGTATCAAATAATTTATAAGAAATTCAGGTAATAAAAAATGCCAATTTTAATAAATAATTAAATGTTAACATGAGAAAGATGACTCAAAATAGTAAGCTAAGAATTCCTATTAACTTTAACCCAATGGAGTGACAAAGGATATGTATTTTTCTTTAGAAACTTAGCTGTTAATCACCTCCCTAGGGAGATACATATATGGGGATTTTTATGGCTTCTTTAGATTATGGGAGTATATAATTTATCCGTAAGAAATCATCCTAGCTTTACAATTCCACAGGCAAACTAAATTAGGAAAAAAATTCAATTGCTACTACTGGAAAGGATATCTCTATAATGCTAAAAAAAGACTAAGTTATTAGCCTGTTACGAGAATTTCCAGATTTTAATCAAGAATGTCTCAAATATAGTAAGAAAAGCGTGATTTGTTTCTGTTTAATAAAAAAAGTAAAAAATAATCCATTTTTAACTAATTAAAAGTAATTTTAAAATGCACAGTTCAACTACTGCAAAGAAGAGACAGAAATTAGTGAAGCTGTCCAAAATTCCATATACATACCCCTGGAATAAAAGTAAGTCTATTACCATCCATCCAAAATTCTTTCAATCCACTTAGTTGCTCAAGTACTTCAGGCTATTTGGATAGAAAAGGGAAAAAAATCAAATTAATTCACAGAAATGTCTTTATCTGGCAAAAGAAGCCCTGAGAATGTACAATATAACCTTTAGTTTTAAAACATTAAATAAAAGGGGGAAAAAGAAAAAGCTGGGTTTAGGGGAGAAACACAGCCAAGACATGAGCCATTCCACTGCATTATAGTTACTACAATAGCATTATTAAAGGGAAATTCCAATATACACTCCATACAAGTAGATTACATAAAACTCATTTAAGTTTTGGATTATACAACAGAGTCAACTATCTATACAATTAATAAAGAAATAAAAGTAGGGGGCCTGGGAGTACAGCTCAGCAGTAGAGTACTTGCTTAGCGTGTGAGGCTGAGGCCCTGAGATCAAACACAGCACCTAAAAAAAAAGAGGAAAAAAAAAAAGAGGGGAAGGGGGATCCACTGCCTGGAAGTATATAATAAAAAGAATTTCTCATTCATTATCAATAAAAAGATACAGCCTTTTAGAAAATTTTAGGAAAATCACAAAGATGTTGTTTCTCATGACATTAATAGAGAGAAAAGTCACTATACATACTAAAATTTTCAATAACAGGAAAGATAAATAAGCAAAAGCATAACCATATGACAAAAATAGAAAATTCTGTCATTTAAGCTCCTAATGGAAAATTCTAATGTAAAAAAACTGTTTATAATATAGTGTTAAATACCTAAAACTAATTTTAAGTGTTGTTGTGGACCTTTGTATTCAGGTAAAATTTGCTTTTGGGCATTGGAGCTTAAGACTGGAATGTTTCTGTCACCCCACAAAGCCAGGTGCAATAAATAACCAAGTGACAGCAAAGAGTACCATCATATCTAACCAATGAAATAATGTGAGTCTTGCATAAAAAGTCACATCATTCAGATTTATTGACAAAACATAGAAAGAAGAATTCTAGGGGCTGGGATTGTGGCTCAGCAGTGGAGCACTTGCCTACCACGGGCGGGGCCCAGGTTTGATCCTCAGCACCACATAAAAATAAAGGCATTTTGTTGTGTCCATCTACACCTAAAACATAAATATTAAAAAAAAAAAGAATTGTAGATATATCTTGGATTAAACAAAATTTCCTTTTCTGCTTTACTGTTGTAATTCCATTACTAAGTTTAAAAAACATGTATATAATGTTGAAAGATCAAAATAGTACAAAAATGAATGATAATTTTAAAAAGCTTACTGGATTCATAAAATTAACAATTGAGAATTTTTATGTAGTTAATATGGAAATTAATTAATACACTGAAAACAATAAGAGTACAGTAAATAATTCAGGAAACAGTATATTTTTCCTCCCACAGGGAATAAAAACTCCACATAGTGAAATCCATAAGGAATCACTTCTAGTTAGAACATAATAAAAAATAAAGTAAGTATTTTTTAAAGAAACTGGAAGGTATCTCAAACCAACATGGTCCTTCACTGGACAAAGGTGAAATGCACAATTAGCTATCTAAACTACTCATAGGGCACACAACACAGTCCTGAGAAATTTTTGTTCTTAAAGACTATCATGTGAAAGCCAACACAATTTTGAACAACAAACTCATGAACATAATTTTAAAGTTTTAACAATGATATTGAGTTTGATGAATTCCTTTTTTAAAGAAATCTACTTTATTTTTTGAGTTACTTTTGAACACTAAAGACACACTCCTTTTAGATTCAGCATCACAGTGTACTATAGCATACAAAGGACAAACACAATTGACAGGTCTCAATACAAACTCAAAAATAACAACTATTTCATTCAATGACTTTCCCTTTAAATCCTTTATGTAAAACTCCAGAGAAGTATCTTATCACTAAACAAACTCATAAGCAACACCCCCAGAGGAATTATTTTTGACTCAAAACTACACTACCAATTGCTGTATTTGAGAATGATGTTTTTTTCCTTATAATCTCTCAAACTTTCTGTTTCCTATGCTAAAAACTTCTGGCTATCTCTTCCATGGACCTCTCATTAATTTCATATTTTAGCCTTACTTTTGTCAGACTTTTCTATGGCTGGTTAATTTTTCCATCTGTCTGGAAAGTTCAGGTTAAGAACTTTCATATCTGTCCTTCCTATCCCCCATCCCTCCCTGTACTGTAGATTTAAACTAGAGTCCTGTGTATGGTAGGTAAGCCCTACCACTGAGCTATATCCCCAGCCCTTTCATTTTTTTTTTTAATTTTATTTTTTATTTTTTTAATTTTTTATTGTGGGTTGTTCAAAACATTACAAATTTCTTGACATATCATATTCCACACTTTGATTCAAGTGGGTTATGAACTCCCACCTTCACCCCATACACAGATTGCAGAATCACATCAGTTACACATCCATTGATTTACATATTGCCATACTAGTGTCTGTTGTGCTCCGCTGCCTTTCCCATCCTCCACCCT
>NW_025999916.1:0-22352 GCF_001458135.2 Marmota marmota marmota | reverse complement strand
TCCCTGACAGTGCGTGCTAGCTCTCAAGACAGCCGTGCTCACTTGTCAGAAAACACTTTGGCTTGAAACAATCCCAAGGGGGTGCACAAGTCCTATTTCCAGAAATTTGTGCTTTGCTGTATGTTAGCTAGGATATCAAGACTATTTGATTCCAATTTCCCAATTTCCCAATCATAGGTCTCTGTCTCTCCTAAACGTATCAGCAGATATTTTTGCTTCAGTCTGTTTTTTGTGATGAATGAGAATATAACAGCTGATGCTATTTCTTTAGACCTGTCCAAGGAGAAACCAGTCTTCAGTCTAGACAAAATGACCCCCACCTGGGTCAGGGATGGACTTCAGGAAGAGAGTGGGATTGGTCTTTTATTAAGACTGCAGTCTTGGATAGCAAAACCATAAAGAGAGAAAGAGAGAGAAAAAGCAAACACTAGAAAACCAAAAGAACATTCAGTATATGCTCAGTAAACCCCATTTTAATGTAACAATGGAAAATTTCCTTTTTTTGTGCATGTGGCAGTAAGGGATATGGAAAGTATACTACATTTTATTTACATCCTAAATGTGTGGGGTAATGGAAGTCCTTCCTACCATAGGGCTACTAATAATAAATAAAGATGTTGTGTCCACTGAAAAATAAATATTAAAAAATCTCTCTCTCTTCTCTCTCTCTCTCTCTCTTTTTTTAAAAAAAAGAATCCATGAGAGGGATGACAGTGGTTTGATACACAATGACAGAGAAGAAGGAGGTAGATTTGGACAGATTTCTGCATATACTACAAAGGATTTGACAATGTAACAATTATGTGGTATAAGACAGAGAGGCGAAAGTTGCTGGCCTGAGAAAATGAAGAAGGATGTTGCTATTTACTGTGATAAAGAAAAGTGTGAGGGGTAAAGTTTGAATATTAAAAAAAAAACATAAAAACAACAGCTTTGTTTTGTACATATTAACCATCCTGGTAAGCATGTATTATGGTACTACAAGACAAGAAAAGGAAGGTGTGTGGATAGAGAAGAGATCTCAGGTCAAAAATTGGGAAAAAAAATTAGTTAAGATTTCATTTAAACTACCTGTAACTGAGAAGAAATATAAGATATAAATATAAAAATAACCGATGAATAAAATATCACCTCTAATTAGATGTGCTTAAGTTTAAAAACATATAAATGAAAATTATATTACATTTTATAATTGATTCCAATGTAAATAAATAAATAATATAAATAAATATTAAAAAGTAAAATGGTATATTAAATGCACTTTCCAACTAAAGAGAACATTGTAAAAATATTTATACTCATAGAGGGTTGCTCATAGTTGAAACTGGTAATTGATTGTTATTAATGCCATTAAAGAAATAAAGTCAGTAATATTTATTATAAAGACAGTTTAATATTATATATTTCGTTCATTTGAAGTGACAACAATATGACTCTCCTGAGATAACAGCTTAAGATTTTGCTTTTCCAATCCTTCGCAGGAAGTGAAGCAGGTGGCATCACTATACCAGACATTAAACTATACTACAGAGCAATAGTAACAAAACAGCATGGTGTTGGCACCAAACAGACTGGGAGACCAATGGCACAAAATAGATGACACAGAGACTAACCCACAAAATTTAAATTATCTTATATTAGATAAAGGTGCCAAAAACATGCACTGGAGAAAAGATAGCATCTTCAACAAATGGTGCTAGGAAAACTGGAAATTGTATGCAACAAAATGAAATTAAACCCCTATCTCTCACCTCACAATACTTATCTTAAAATGGATCAAGGACTTGGAATTAAACCAGAGACTCTGCATCTAATAGAAGAAAAAGTAGGTCCTAATCTTCATCATGTGGGGACTAGGCCTCAACTTCCTTAATAAGACTCCTATAGCGCAAGAATTAAAACCAAGAATCAATAATTGGGATGGAATCAAACTAAAAAGTTTCTTCTCAGGAAAAGAAACAATCTACGAGGTTTGCTCCTGGGAGCAAATTTTTACCCCTCACACATCAGATACAGCACTCATCTCTAGGACATATGAAGAACTCAAAAAGCTAAGCACTAAAATAATCATCATCATTATCATCATCATCCAATCAACAAATAGGTCAAGGACCTGAACAGACACTTCTCAGAAGAGGATATATAATCAATCAACAAATATATGAAAAAATGCTCATCATCTCTAGCAATCAGAGAATGCCAATCAAAACTACTCTAAGATATCATCTCACTCCAGTCAGAATGGCAGGTATTATGAAGACAAACAACAATAAGTGTTGGAGAGGATGTGGGGAAAAAGGCACATTCATACATTGCTGGTGGGACTGCAAATTGGTGCAGCCAATATGGAAAGCAGTATGGAGATTCCTTGGAAATCTGGGAATGGAACCACCATTTGACCCAGCTATCCCTCTCCTCAGAATATACCCAAAGGACTTAAAATCAGCATACTACAGGGACACAGCCACATCAATGTTTATAGCAGCACAATTCACAATAGCTAAACTATGGAGCCAACCTAGATGCCCCTCAGTGGATGAATGGATTTTTTAAAATGTGGCATATATACACAATGGAATTTTACTCAGAATTAAAAGAGAATAAAATCATAGCATTTGCAGGTAAATGGATGGCGCTAGAAAAGATAATGCTAAGTGAAGTTAGCCAATCCCCAGAAAACAAATGCTGAATGTTTTCTCTGATATAATGAGGCTGACTCATAGTGGGGTAGCAGGGGGAACATGGGATAATTAGATGAACTCTAGATAGGGAAGAGGGGTGGGAGGGAAAGGGAGGAGGCAGGGGATTAGCAAGGTCAATGGAATGTGAGGGGCATCATTATCCAAAGTACATGTATGAAGACTCAAATTAGGTGGCAACATACTTTATATGTAAACAGAGATATGAAAAATTATAGTATAATTGTGGTATAAATTGTGATATGAAAAATTGTGTGTAATAAGAATTGTAATACAAAAAAGTACATGTATAAAGGCATGAATTGGCATGAACATAACTCTATATACAAAGATATGAAAAATTGTACTCTATATGTATTATAAGAATTATAATGTATTCCACTACCATGTATTTAAAAAAACATAAAATCAATAAAAATTAAAAAAAATAAAAATAAAAGTGTACTAGCATTTAAAAAAAAACCCAGTTCCCCTTACAAAAACAATATTCATTTCTATATTTTTGTGTTCACCAAAAAAGCAAGATAAAACCATCAAGATCACAATAAACTCAATAAATATTTGTTAATAACAAAAAGATTTTGCTTTTCTTGCCAGAGATAGCACAGTATAAATACACATTAATGTGTGTGTGTGTGTGTGTATATATATATAACTTTATATACATGTATCCAATATAACTCTCAATATATGAACATACATATATGTACATATACATATATATAAATATATATTCCAATTTAACACTACCATCCATGTTTTCATATGATCATGGCCCCGGGGGCACCACAAGTGAGAGAGGAAGAATTGATTTCAGTCTACCAAACAGTACAAGTGTTTCCTCTCAGCACAATTCACAATAGCTAAACTGTGGAACCCATCTAGAAGCCTTGCAATAGATGAATGGATTAAAAAAATGTGGCATATACACACAATATAATATTACTCAGCAAAAAAAGAGAATAAAATCATGGCATTTGCAGGTAAATGGATGGAGTTAGAGAAGATAATGCTTAGTGAAGTTAGCCAATGCCCCCCCCCAAAAAAAAAAACAAATGCCGAATGTTTTCTTTGATATAAGGAGGCTGAGTCATAGTGGGATAGGGAGCAGGAGTATTGGAGGAATAGAGAAACTCTAGGTAGGGCAGAGGGATTGGAGGGGAAGGGAGGGGGTATGGGGTAATTAATGATGGTGGAATGTGATGATCACACGAATTGGTGTGAATATACTATGTATACAACCAGAGATATGAAAAATTGTGCTCTATATATGTAATTAGAATTGTAATGCATTCTGCTGTCATATATAAATTTTAAAAATTTACATTAAAAAAAGAAGATCCCTGTTGAATAATGGAACCATGTTGCAGAGTAACATGCATGATATAATAACTTTTCATGTAAAAATAAATAAATTATACATATTCTAGGTGAATGTATCACTGAATGCATACCAAACAGAAAACAGCGATAACAAAGTGTTTACCTCCTACTGAGGTGGATTAATGGGTATCTTCAAACTTACAGATATTGTTATAAATTTTTTAACTCAGATAATCATGCATTATATAAATGAGAAGAAATAATTTAAAAATTAACTTCTAGAGGAACATAAAGTCTATTTCAAGGAGTGTGTTGGACATTTAGAACTTAATTTTTTCTGTCAATTATATTTTTCCATGCAATTCACCTACTTGATGCAATCTAGTGAAGCATTAACCCACTACCCTTTTCATCAGAGAGGCAAGTCCATTATACAATCTGGTATGTCAACATCTTTATCCCTCTGTCCATATTCTTTGTGTCAGAGGTTAACAAATATTTAATATAAGGTCAAACCACACACTATTTTTTAAGTTATATCAAATTTACTTTAAGCTACTATATAAAAATAAACATTTTGCATATGGATAACTACTATGGGATCTTTCCATACATATATGGAACACTCTGCTTATGAGAGCTCTCTTTTTATTTGGCTACTACATTTGGTTGGATTTCTACCCAGTTGCATCCAAAATAGAGAAATACAGGAAGGGCATTTCTTAAACAGATATTTTTAATAGAATAAGTCAAATGAAAGACAAATACTATGAGAAAAGATATATTAGGACAGAGTGTTCAAAATTAAAGATGGGTACTATAAGTTATAAAGTAATCACTAAGGTAACAGAAGAAAAATTGTTTCATAAAAATATGAAAAAAGTACATCAAAGTGAACCCTAAGGTAGGATATGAACTCTGGATGATAATGATATGTCAATTTAGGTCCATTGATTGTAACAAATATACTACTATGATGCAGGATGTTGGTAATAGGGAGACTATGCACGTATGAGAGCAAGGGATATATGTAAATCTCCATACCTTCCAATCAATTCTTCTGTGAACCTAAAACTGCTGTAAAAAAGTCTTTTAAAAATTCAGTAAACAGATGGTACAAAAAGAAAAAAAATAATGATAATATATAGAATAAAGAAAAAACAAATAGCCATAAAGTAGATTTAAACACAACTATAACAAGAATCAAATTATACATAAATGATCTGTATTAGTTTTTTTTTACTGCTGCTACACCAAATTACTGTAAACTTGGTGAGTTAAAACAATGCAAATTTATTATCGAACAATTCAGTATTAATAAGTCAGGCACAGGTCTCATCTCACCCAACTAAAATCAAATTTAGGGCAGGATTTCCTTCTGGAGACTAAAAGAGAATGTGCTTCCTTGCTGACTGGGGTTGTTGACAGAATCCAGGCCCTTGTATATTTTAGGACTGAGATCTCTCAACCTGCTGTCCATTACCTGAGGCCTGTTGGAGCTCCTAAACTGACTATATGCCTTTGCTCATGGTCCCTTCATTCTGTGCTAAAGGCCACCAAAAGTCAGAGTCCCTCTCACACTTTTAAGTCCACCTGCCTCTTCTTCTGCCTCAAAACTCTCTTACTTCTGGGAAATTTTCCCGGATTTTAGGGCTCATATCCTCCAACGGGGCCCACATGGAGATTTCAGGATCTCCCTTTTTGAAAGTCTGTTGATAACCTGATTCCATCTGAAAACTGAACTAGCATATTTACAGGTCCAGGGATTAGGGCATGGTCATTTTTAGGAGAACATTCATGTGCCTACCACATAGTCTTAAAGACAGACCAGACTGGATGAAAAAGAAAGACCCAACTATATGGTACCTACAGGAAGTCCACTTTAAATACAAAGAAACAATCTGTTAGAAATTTAAAAAATGAAAAAGAAAAAGAAAGGAAAAAAAAAAGAATTGATCAACCACCCTAACCCAAAAAGAGGGTGTCAGCAAAATGGCATTCTAGAGGACTCTACAAAGCTGTCCCTCCAGAAACAGGATTAAAAAAAAAAAATGGTAAACTTTCAGAATCAGCGGCTTTGAAATTCTGGATGACAGCCAAAAGACTGCAGCAAGCAAGCGGTTCACCAGGAGGACACTAGAGAGCCGTGAGGCCTTTCCACTTACCTTGCACCATCCCAACCCCAGCAGTGGCTTTGGAGATATGAGGCTGTGGACACAGTGTGGGCACCCGGTTCCAGAGGAAGAAGAGCAGAGGGAATTCAGTCTCCATCTGTCTGGGAGTTAGTTCCCTGAAGGACAGTTGCCAGTGGCTTGGCTTTGGTTCCCTTCACCCAGAAGTTTCTCAGGGAGTCTAGAGAATGAGCCACGCAAAGGTCTTGCTCAGGAATGCTGGAAGGCAGGCTGGCGCGGGGCCTACGGGGCCTTCCAAGGGTCTCAAGCCTCCAGCCTAATTCCTGTATCTTTGATTCATTTTGATTTGAGTTTTGTGCAGGGTGAGAGATAGGGTCCTACTTTCATTTTTATACGTATACCTATCTAGTTTCCCCAGCACCATTTGTTAAAAAATTTGTCTTTTTTTCAAAATATATTTTGGCATCTTTGTCAAATATTAAATGGCTGTAAGTAAGTGGATTTATCTCTATTTCTCTCTGTGTCTTCTATTCTGTTCCATTAGTCTTCATGTTGATTTTTATGCCAGTACCATGCTGTTTTGTTTTTACTACAGCTCTGTAGTATAATTTTACATGAGTTATTGTGATTCCTGCTGCTTTTCTTTTCTTGCTTAATATGACTTTGGCTACTCTCAGGTTCTTATACTCCAAAGAATTTAAAAATTATTTTTTCTAATTCTGTGAAGAATGTCATTAGCATTTTGATGGAAATTATTGAATCTGTATATTACTTTTGGTAGTGTGGCCATTTTAACATTAATTCTGACTATCCAAGGTGTTTTTTTCATCTTCTAAAGTCTTTTTAAATTTCTTTCTTCCATGTTCTATAGTTTTCATTGTAGAGCTCTTTTATCTCCTTGGTTGGATTATTTCCCAAGTATTTTATTTTATTATTTTTTATTTTTATTTTGGGGTTATTGTGAATGGGATGGTTTTCTTGATCTGTACCTTGGCTGAATCAGTTTTGGACTGTAGGAAAGACATTGATTTATGGGTGTTGATCTTGTATCCTGATACTTTGATGAACTCATTTATAAGCTCTAAAAATCTTTTGATGGAAGTTGTTTTCTATTTGTTTGTTTGTGTGTGTGTGTGTGTGTTTTGTCTTCTAGATATAGGATTGTGTCATTGGCATACATAGATAGTTTGACTTCTTTTCTTTCCAATATGTATCCCTTTGATTTCTTTTTATTGATTTCTGATCACTCTGACTAATGTTTTGAGAACTATAATGAATAGGAGTGGTAAAAGTTGACAACCTTTTCTTTTTCCAATTATAGAGGAAATGCTTTTGGGTTTTGTCCATTCAGTATAATGTTGGCTTTTGGTTTGTCATAAATGGCCTTTAAAATTGGGAGGTAAGTTCCTTCAACTCTAGCTTCTCCAGTGTTTTTAACATAAATGGGTGTTGGGATTTTGTCAAAGGCCTTTTCTGCATCTATTAGGATGATCATGTGATTGTCATCCTTAATTCTGTTCAAGCTGTGAATTACATTTATTTATTTGTATATATTGAACCAAACTTGTGTCTCTGGAATGAAACCCACTGGATTATCTTTTTTATATGTTTTTGATGCAGTTTGCTAATGTTTTATTAAGGATCTTTGCATCTATGGTCATCAGGGATGTTGGTCTATAGTTTTATTTCCTTGATGCATCTTTGATTTTGGAATCAGGGTTATTTATACAGGCTTTATAGAATGTACTTGAGAGTGTTCCTTCCCTTTAAATTTCATGAGATAATTTGAGAAAGACTGATGTTAGTTCTTCTGCAAATGTCTGATAGAACTCAGCTGAGAATCCATCACGTCCTGGTCTTTTTTTTGTGTGTTGGAGGAAAGCTTTTTAATTGCTAATTCAATTTCAGTACCTGATATTAGTCTGTTTAGGTTTTTTTAAATATCTTCCTGATTCAATTTGTAGAGGTCATGTGTCTAAAAATTAGTCCATGTCTTCCAGATTTTCCATTTTATTGGCATATAAATTTTAAAATAGGTTCTGATAATCATTTGAATTTTAGAAATATCTCTGATGATATTTATTTTTTCATCTCTATCTTTCTTTTGGTTAGTTTGAATAAAGGTTTATCTTATTTTTTCAAAGAACCAAATCTTCATTGCATTGACCTTGTATATTATTTTCTTGTTTTCAATTTCATTGATTTCAGTTCTGATCTTAGTTATCTCCTATCTTCTACTGTATGGGGAATTAGTTTTTGTTTCTTTTTCTAAGGCCTTGGGATGGATAATAAACTTATTTATTTTCAATCTCTCTATTTTTTAAGTGTAGGCATTCAGTGCTACAAATTTTCCTCTTAGAACTGCTTTCATATTGTCCCAGAAATTTTGATGTGTTGTATCCCTGTTATTGTTCATGTCTAAGAATTTCTTGATTTCCTCTCATTTCTTCTTTGATTAACTCTTCATTTAAGAAAGTATTGTTAAATCTCCATGTGTTTATGCAATTTTTATTATTTGTCTTGCTGTTGATTTCTAGTGTCATTCCATTGTGATCTGATAGGATTCATAGGATTATAGAAACATTTTTATATTTGGTAAGATTTGCTTTGTGGCCTAGAATATGATCTATTTTGAGAAAAGTTCCATGTGCTGCTGAAAAAAATATAAATTTATCTCTTTGGGTTTAGGTTCATTTGATTTATAATATCATTTAGGTTGGAGATGTCTTTATTGATTTATGTTTTTATGTCCTGTCTATTGGTAGTAAAGGTGTGTTGAAATTGTCCAGTATTATTGTGGTTGGGTCTATCTGGAATTTGATGTCGTGGCATTTTTTTTTAATGTAATTGTGTTGCTGACATTTGGAGCATAAATGTTTACTATTGTTACATCTTCTTGCTGGATTGTTCCCTTTACCAGGATGTAATGGCCTTCTTTGTCTCTTCTGATTATTTTTTGCTTGAAATTTGCTTTGTCAGATATGAGAATAGCTGTTCCTACTTGTTTTAAGGGTTCCATATGCATGGAATATTTTTTCCATTCTTTCACCTTCATCCTGTGGGGGTCTTTGCCCATGAGATGAGTCTCTTGTAAACACCATGTAGTTGGATCTTCTTTTTTGACCCATCCTGCTAATTTGTGTCTTTTAATTGGCAGTTGAGACCATTACAATTTAATATTAATGTGGATATATGTATATGGTTTTCTGCCATTATGGTTTTGTTGTATTTAATCTTGTCTTGATTCTCATTTAGTGGATTATACTTCTATTGATCTTCCTCTGTGTGGGAGCTTTGGGAATAGGTTTTTTTAGTTCCTCTGTGTGCAGTTCATCTTAGACTTTTTTTTGTAGTGATGGCTTCATATGCATGAATTCTTTTGGTTTATTATCATGAAAAGTTTATTTCCCCCTTAAATTCGAAACTGAGATTTTCTGGGTATAGTCACATTGGCTGGCAGCTGTTTCCTTTAGAGATTGGAATATTTCACTCAAGGTCCTTCTTGATTGTAGGATCTGAACTGAGAAATCAGAATTGAGCCTTATTGGTTTGCCTCTAAATGTGACCTGATATTTCTCTCTTGCAGGTTTTAATATTCTCTCCTTGTTTTCTATGTTAGTCATTTTAATTATGATATGATGACTTGGAGAGCTTCTTGTTTGAATAGGTCTATTTGGGTCCTTCTCCTGTATGTAGATATCTCATTTATGATAAGGGAAAAGTTTTCTGAAACTATCTCATTGAAAATATTCTTTCATGCTTTTTGCTTGTATCTCTATGTTCTCTTCTATCCCCATGATTCTCAGGTTTGGTTGGTCTTTTAATGTTGGAGCAGAGTTCTTGTATATTCTGTTCTTGTTCTATAATTTTTCCCTTTATTGCATTCTGTGTACTCAAGAACAATACCTTGTCTTCAAGAGCTGAAGTTCTATTTTCTACACAATCTAATCTGCTATTGATATATTCAAGTGAATTTTTAATTTGATTTTGTCTTTCATTTCTAGGATTTCTGATTCAGCTCTTTTTACTATTTCTATATCTAGATTGAAGTGGTCTTCTATCTCCTGCATTTGTTCTCTTCTTTCTTTGATCTTCCTTTAGTTCATTGAATATTTTAATAATCAGGTTTTTATAATTTTTCTCTGGGATTTTGTCCATATCACTATCATTGGGATACTTTGTTGGGGGATTTTGAATTTTTCTGGGCAGGGGAAGATTTATTTGCCTGTTTCTTCATGTTTTTCGATGTATTGGACTTACACATCAATTAAGATGGATTCCCCTTTCTCTTTTTTACATGTGTGCTTTCACATGTAATTATCTTATTTGTTCTGGGATTTTTTGATATATTAGTAGATGTCAAGGGATGAGACCTGAAGTTCCTCTCTGATTGTTTCTCTTTGGGTCCTTAGGTTGGAGATGTCTTTATTGATTTATTGTTGGTTTGGGGCTATTGTCTCTTCAATTCTTTGAGTTGGAGTAATGTCAGGGCTCAAACGGGTTTAGACTGTGTGGGGGGTGAGATTTACTGTTGCTTAGCTGAGTTGTATTTCTCAGCTGCAGGCTCTCTACTCTGTGATCTTTAATTGTCCTGATCTCTTCCCAGCCCTTTTAGAGGGAGGGAGGATCTGGAGTAGCATTAATGTCAGCAACAGATGTATGGCTTTAGATAAATGTCCAGTGTCTTCTTTGAAATCTGTAACACTAATTGCTACTTATTTAGGAATGGTCGGGTCAGCATTTAACCACAGTACACAATAAAAAACTGTGAACTAGGTCTGGCATTCAACAGCAGGTATATAGTATGTCATCCAGTATAATAATAGTTACACCAATTTGAATGGGCTAGGAATTAACATAGTCTAATCATTAGTTTTGGTTGTTGTCTCTTTTTTTCTTTTACTAAGATCAAGTGTCATTAATGTGTGTGTGGAATAAGATGTGCTGTCTTCTGGTTCAGTTTAGTTCAGTAGTAGAGTCTCTAACCTGTGAACTTTTAGTGTCCCTGTTGGTTTCCAGCACCTCACAATGGGGACAGAGCAAAAAAGAAAAAAAAAACAGTAACAACTAATGCAAACAATATGCAGCATTAAATACTTAGTATCTACTATGACATCTACATTAATTGCCACCAAAAAAACAACAAAAACAAAACAGGAATGGTGGAGTCAGCAATTGTCTACAGTTAAAGCAACTCATTTGGCTTTAAAACAAATAGCAAGTGTTAACTATGTGATCCACAGAGTAATAATTTTGTCACCATTGATGGTGCAGGCAAAAGTTTTATAAACCAAATAATTCTAAAAGGTGGCAAAAATTCAGTTAGTTAGGAGAGAAGAAAATGTGCTAGGAAGGTAGAAAAAAGTTTATAATTTCAAAAAGTGAACAGAGAGAATGCAGAAGAGATGTAGCAGGTGATGATTATAAGGAAGGAGGGAAAATAGGAGAAGCAAAATTAGAGAGAGGAAGAATGAACCATAGAATTTGTTATCAGGAGAAGAGAGAGAAAGAGAAATAAATGAAAACAATACAAAACAAAACCAAAATTTACAAACCAAAAAACCCTAACTCTCAAAAGACAAGGCAAGGAAAATAAATACATTTTAAAAAGCATATAAATGAGAAAAAATGAAACAAATAAGAATATGTATATATATCCCTGAATAATCAACCCCCCCACACACACTCACACACTCTTTCACACACACACACACACACACACACACAGATTCTTAATGGAAAATGAAGAAAACATCTATACTGAGGTGATCAAAATAGTTGACCAGAATGGATGGTCACTGTCTGTGTTCACCTGCCTTTCTTTCCATTTCTTGAGCTATGTACTGAGATATAGATAGATAGATAGAGAAAAAGATGGGGATTTTAACCCTTTCTGTTTTCGTGTTGTTCTCTGAGCTGCCAGTTGGAGTGGCCTAAGACTGAAGCTCTTTGATATAAGTCTCAGTTTCCATTCTCACTAGTATGAAATGAGATGGATGAGGAAGTAATGTCAGTCGGAGTTTCATCCATACAGACAAGATAGGCACACTCCCGGGGTAAAGGTTCTACAGAAACTCTCACCATTTTTGAAATGAATTTCTGTGCCATAGATAAAGCTGAACTAAATATGAACATTAGTTCACAAATTAGTTTTTCAAAGGCATGAATCAAGTAAGAAAACTTTTAACCAAAGGCATTTAATTTTAAATTATATAGCATGATCAAGAATAATCATGTAGAAATTTTCTAGGTAGAGAATTTATGTATTCTGGGTGTTTATTTAAATATCAATATTTTAAATCCCACAAATTGACATTCTATCCATCTTCAATGAACTAAGATTTTTTTGTCAGTTGTATATGAAGTTTCTTTAAATTATATAGGTAACACAGAAGAGGAACTGGATTGTTTTGTACATAAGATTGCTTCCACTTGAAATGATGTCACATGGACTTGAGAACAGTTATCTTGTACATGATATTCTTAGAGATAATAAGACCTCAATTGATAAACTCTTGTGCTGTGCGTATGGCATGTAAAATATGTGCAACTATGGACTGAGACCTCTGAAACTGTGAGCTCAAAATAAACTTTTCTTTACCCAAATTGTTCTGGTCAGTTATTTTGGTCACAATGATGAAAAGCTGACTAACACAAGGATCTTCACAATATATCTCATGATTTTCTGAACTTTGGCATTCCCAGTAAAGGTAACTCTCCCTTTAAGTAGGCATCTGCTCTGCATTGATGATGATAGAAAGCTGCTTTTTCCCAGGGAATCTTCTTGACCTTTGCATTTTATAGTACTGCAAAGCCATTGCAAAATGCACCTTATCTGTTTTCTGAAAAGGCTTTCAAGAGCTTTAGTCATGGGGCTGGGGTGGATTTACCCCTAAGTGTCTCCTATAATGCTTATCCTGAGCAGGGTGCCTCTTCCTTCTGCTTTGGGATGCTCTGACCATATATTCCCTTCACCAAGCTCTCCTGTTTTGGATCCTAGAGGGCTCAGTTTCTTTGCAGCATGTGGGAAATTTTTATTCATTCAATTGCTTAAGACATGTTTAATGTCCCTTTGCTCTTGGCCCTGCTCCATACTGATTCCTGTTTCTTCCAAGTAGACATGTAGCACATGGGAAGTTGCCATGTTCCTGCTGGAGGTGCCCTATGCATGAATCACTAACACTTGGAATTCAAGTTATTTGAAGAAATGAATATATCAGTGGGAAGGCCTCCAGCCTGGCTATGCTCCCTGCTCTCCAATTTAGACTTTAACTCATTACCAATTGACTTTGAAGGTCTGATGAGTTAGGATCTTGATATACATATATAATATATAGATATTATATATATATATATATATTTATATTATATATATATAAAATATATATTATATTACATATAATAAAAATATATATTTCATATAAAATAAAAAATATATTTTTTATTTTATTATTATTTTTTATGTGGTGCTGAGGATCGAACCCAGCACCTTGCATGTGCTAGGCAAGGGCTGTACCACATAATCCTAGCCCCAGGAACTGATCATGTTGGTGTGGAACTTCAGCAATCATGGCACTTTCTACTTAGCTGCTTTGTCAAGATGTTACTATATTATATTGTGGTTTAAAAGTACAGAATAATCTGCTGGACTTTTTGGACAGAGAAGTTATTCTGAAATCTTCATCCTTTTGCCCTGAAGTCTTTCTACACTTACAAAAACCCATTCTTTTATCCATTGGCTCAGGTCCAGCCCCAGCTTCCCTTTTGGGCAGCTTTGTGCTGCATTTGTTGACTAGGATAGCCTGATTCTGACTTACTTTGTGATGCTCAGTGTGGCAGGCAGATAATTCTTTCTACATCCTTTATTCTCTAAATGTGCTCTACACATTCATGGTTGATATCAGAGGGTGATTGTCTCAGGTCCCCGTCCTTCTTTTCCTACAGGTGAGATGGCAATGAGAGGATGAATCAGCACAGAGCCTAAAATTTTTGTTCTCACCTTGTCTCCATGAAAAGTGTTAGAGCTTCCTCCAAGGAACTTGGAAACACTAACTTTAGAATCCAATCAGAGATAAGGTTAGCTGAGGAAAGAAAGTTAAAATAGGAAAAGGACTGAGACAGATCTTCTTTAATATTTTAGATTTCTATGGATTCATGGGCTTTGAGGGAAAGGCTACAGATCATCTTCATACAAAAACATCTATGGTCTTCCATCAACTTTTGTTTGCTGGAGCCAAGGAAGAAAATCTCCTGGATGGCATTCAGTAGTGCCAAGTCTATTACATTTGGCTTGGGGGATTTCTCAGAAAGAATCAATGTCTGAACACCCCATTCTCTGAATACCTAACTGCTCACAGGGATGAAAAGAAGCTGGGTCATTAATACATTGCTTATGGATATTTGAAATGATACAGCCACAGAATGACTGTGTGATAGAACACTAAACATGTGACTACAATAGTATTCAGCAGTTACTCTCCTAGCCATTTACAACAGACAAATGAAGATATACATTCATCCAAAACTCTATTCAAATGTTTGCAGAAGCTCTATTCTTAATAGCTCCAAATTGGAAACAACCTACATGCAATCCAATGAGTGGTAAAGCACACTGCAGCACACCCAATCCATGGAATAAAAAAGAATGAACTACTGATAAATGCAACCACCTACATGAATCTCCAAAGAATTAAGCTGAGGAAATAAAAACCTATCCCCAGAAATTACATATAATGGCTCCTATATAAATTTTTAAATTACTGAAATTTAAAAATACAGACAGGGTGTTGGAGCAGTATGGGATGTGTCTTTGAAAGGCAACTTGATACATGCTTGTAGTGATACAAATGTTTTGTTTCTTGATGTCACTATTGATATTTTTTAAAAGATACTGCCTTGGGAGAAAGCTAAATAAAATGTACACAAGATACACTATTTCATACAACTAAAAGTTAATGTATAGTTATCTCAAAAATGTTTAAAAGAACCTCACAGTAAATGATATGGATGTATTTGCTATCATGATTTTGATGACTTAATAAATATAAAACATTGTATACTTAAAGTCATAGTTTTTTCATGTCAGATATACCTCCATAAAATGAGAGAAGGCAATACAATATTTCTTTTCCTCTTCACTTTCTAAATAATTTAATTTTATAGTCATTAGGTGAACAAAGCAACATAAGCAATTCACACTGAAGTGAGAGGGAGGGGCAGTTAGGGAGCTGCAACAGAATCCCAGAGCAGCCTCCTATGGGAGTTCATGGGCAGGTGACCTGCAGGGGATGCCCACTGGGATGAAAATGGCAAATGGAGGGTAGGACCCTTCAGGCATGGAAGGGAAGAATGTTGCTCATGTGACCAGACCCATCCCTGGCTATGGTCCATCCCTGTACATGGCCCTGCCTGCAAGAGTTACTAGGCAGGGCCACCCTGCTAAAATTCTTTCCACTGCTCATTCATTTCTCCAGAAATATCTGAGTTCCACTAGATGCTGATTATCAAATACTTGGCACAAAGCAGTCTTGAGGTCATGATGTAGAAATGGTCTCATTCTGGAAGGTAGAAATTCAGTGGTATGTTCCAACATACCATTGTGGACTGGAAAGCAAAGACAGAGTCCAGCCCAAGAAGATGGAGGCAGGCATCAGGGAATCCTCTTTCAGTGTTAACAGAAAGAAAAGAGCAGAGGAGAGAAAGGAGATCAGGGTGAGGGAATTCTAAGTTTTGATGATGAAATATTTCCACCTGTTGGATTATCATTCTTCTATGATGGTTTAGCTCATAGGCATAACCAAGGAGGAGTGCGGTAAAGTTTAGGTAAGCGATGTAGTTTGGATAGGTAAGAGAACTGACTAAGGAACCAATTATGCATGTTTCACCAAGACAGAGAGCTTTGTTTCCTCTCTCTTGTAATTAGCATCTGGTGTGTCCCAGGTGCTTAGAAGATTGTCTAGCACAAAGCAGCCCTACAGGAATGAAAGGATTATCTTCAGACATGTTGAAAGCACCATTTGTTTAGTTTAAAAGTTACATCTGTTGTTTTAACCAAAGGGAATCGGTCCCTTTGGAGAAGGCCAGTGTAGAAACAGTAGAAAGTTGGATTTTATCAGATGGGAAAGATGAAAAGAGATGGAAGGACTCTTTGGAGTTGAGCTATACAGGTCTATGGATAAAGGTAGATCATGAAGTTTTCCTTGAAGAGGGAGGAAATTAGGACAAACAATTTTTTGGTGGAGGAGAAACTTTAAAGTGGCTTCTAGTTCCTGAATTCATCAAATTGGCCTACTTAGAGCATAAGCTAGGAGAATAAAGGGTGAAATATCAGAGTGAATTATTTCAGGAGAGGTATTCCTGGTGATAAGTTTTAGAATGTGTCAATAGCTAACTCGAAATGGAGGCAAAAGCCTCTAAGATGAGAAGGGATGCATAGTAAGAGGTCAGGGTATTAGATCATTTATCCAGCTAGAAATTGGAGCTTCCAATTGATTTCCCTGAATTCGAACATTCTGTCTGGGGCTCCAGACAGACCTCTGCAAAATCAGCATTCTCCTTGAACACCTAACTTCAGTCAATGGTTTTAGTTGGGAAAGAAGGCAAAATTGGAGCAGTGAGAGACTCAGCTATAATAGACATCCATTTTATTTTTGTTTGTCTTGTCACCCAGCATTTACTTACCTTCTGGAAATATTCCCTCTAATTCCTCTAGGGAACTAACTCCATACTCATTTTCAGAACATGTGAGAATAGAGTTGTCATTCTCCATCACTCTTATTTTAAGAATGGTATATGTTGTTCAGGCTTAGTCAACAAGATTATTCCACACTTTGGGCCCCTAGGATTGGGTAGAAATGGGCATATGACCCAAGAAGACACAATGGGACATTTGAAGGAACTAGTGGGTGGCACGCCCCATTTTCACCTGCATGTCAGTCTTGGAGGATACAGCTATGAACTTTTCAGCTACAAAGTCTAACATTAAAGCTAACCCAGAAGACAGCCAAGAAATAGAAAATGATTCCTAATGGTATCATGTGATCCCCAGCAGGAACCCTGTTGCCTAAGGCCATCCTTATTCTCATACTTTGAGTTACCCAAGTTAACAATTCTCTATTTAATTCTCTTGAATTATATTTGTTGTCATTCCCATCCAAATCTTTCCTATAGTATAAGGGGGCTCTATTCTAGGCTACCTTTTCTTAAATGTATATTATTTTCTATGTCACTCAGGTTGCATTTCTATTAAAAGACAGAAAGGTAACTAAAATGTAGAGACTTAAAAGTACAGGTTTGTTTCACAACTGCCAAATACAAACAGTATTTAATATTTTGAAATTAAGTCTTGTTCAAATTTTCTACTTTAAGTGATAGAAACATATCCAATCTTTGTCATTTCTGGGGGCTTAATAGGCTTTTTACCTATTAAGTTGGAAGTTTATTGGCAAAGAATATGTCATGAATGGGAAACAAAATGTTTGCTGTAACTGCCATGTTAATGGGGCTTAAAGATGACTTGTCTCAGTAAACATAATTTCACCCCCTAAGAAATCCTGCTATCTCCCAGAGGACTTCTGCACAGTACTCATCTTCTTAAGGAACCTGTCTTTACATCCTGATTCTCAAGTCACCAGAGCCCCTGCTATCATTAAGCAGCTCTCCTCTTTTAACTCACCACCTGCATCACCTTCTGCCCTCTCCCTCCTAGGAACACATAGCTTATGAGAATCTGGATTCACCTGTATAACAGGAACAGGTGCCTTGAATATTCTTTTGTGGGGCAGAAAATATGAATGCCATTAGTGACTCATTAGACCAATACCCCAGAACTTCCTGAAAGACAAATGTGGAAAGTTAGTTTTGATTCCTGTGGATGTCCCCTCTAGTAGGGTGAAGAAACATTGATCAATAACTTGGTAAAAGACATTGCCACAAATGAAAATGACATAAAGTTGTATACTTAAGTAGAGTAAGAATCCCTACAGAGGAAATCGTCCTGTTATTGCTAGCATAAGTTTCCTTCCACAGTGAGGCATTGGTAGACTTGCATAATCATCAGGTGGGACCACTATTGCTACCACCTAAATTTGAAGATATCACTTCCTAAATACTCTATACATATTCTGCTTCACTACCTCATACAATATTTCTCTGAATATAAGCAAGTTATGTGTCTGTGGATCAGTCATTCATCTCTTTAAACCCCCACGTCTACCTTGGTTCATGTTCTTACACCATAGGAGCATGGAAAGCACCCCATAATGAGAGTTCTATGCTCTGAATTTCCTGAAAGTGGCATTTTACCAACTAGGAAACTCATTCTCTCTGATGTTCATGCTGTGAGTTTGAAATGATAAGTACGCTATATTGAATATATTTAAAGGGAAAGAAATTAAATTCTGTAGCCTTGTAGCATTTTCTTCCTCTTTAAGCCTAGTCATTTCTATAGAAGGTAAAGTTTACTTTTGTAGGCCTGTAGCCTAGAAGCCAGGACAGAGTGGAGAGACAGGAGGAGCTAGGATGAGGACTATTTTACCTAATTTCTCCTTCCTTAAGTCTAAATACTGGCAGTGATATATCAGATGGCTCTAAGGTTTTCTTTCACTTTACTTTCCATTTATGATAGCCATACACCACCTTATCTCCATACCACGTTTCTCTACTTTTTTCTCGTGCTTTTTAATTTGCCACTACTCCAATCAGCTATTGACCTTGATGACATGGATATGGATGAGATGAAGATGAGGATTTACTTGGCACCTTTGGCCACTGTGGTTTCAATTAAATGAGTGGGGTCTCCAAAACATTTATGCTAGGTAGACTTTTAAGATGACTCTAATGATCCTGCCTCCTGGCATTCATTTGCGTAATTCACTGACATCTCAAGTGTGGTCTAAACAAGATATTTGCTTCTAGGGCTGGGTATGGAATTCAGTAGTAGAGTGCTTATGTAGTGTTGCTTAGGTCCTGAGTTTTATTCCCAGAACTGCCCAAAATCCAAGCAGCATAAGAGAAAGGTGATGTCACTGCCCTTTTTGAAGAAGCACACTGTTACATTGGAGAGACCCACAAGGCAAGGAACTAAAGGAGACCGCAGGCAACTCCAGCCACTGGCAGCAAGGAATTGAGACCCTGGGTACATCCGGCCTAGAGGGACTGAATCCTACTACCAAGTGCTACATAAGTGAATATAGAAATGTATCTTTCTATAGTAAAACCTTCATATGAGACTCTGGCCCCCACTGACATTTTGATTACAGCCCTGAAGCAGGGACCCCAACTAGGCCTTGCCTGGATTCCCAATACACAGAAACTGTGAGTCAGTAAATGTTATTTTAAGATATTAAACTTTGAAATATTCATAACAGCAATATGTAATACAAACATTACCAAATCACCATAAACTTGGTGTAAGATGTAGCACAGCTGAACAGGAGGGACCAAGACCACTTCCCTTAAAAAGGATGATACAGTGTCTGACATCATCACAGCCATTGTATTGCCTTGGTACTGAAAGACCATTCTTTGCACTTCTATGGTGCTCTAGATAAGTCCTCATTTGCCTCTGAAAGGTGAATAAGGCAAACAGCCTTAAGAGCAAAAGTGACTCCTTACTATTCAAGCATACATTTGGGATCCCTGAAACCTACACCGCAGTGCTGGACACACAGAACTCCACTCTCTATCAGAAGAAACATTTATTAGTCATTTCTTGTGGAGATATTGTTCCCATAATAGGATGTATTACCGTGATAATTGAGAGGCTTCTACCTAGTGGCCTGTATTATTCCTTTAAGGAAAATTTTCCTTCCTCTAAGTGCTGAAGAAGCATTTTCTGTTTGCATAGAAGAATCAAAGCTCTGAATCCAGTGTCTCTAGCAGATGTGAGGGCATCCAGAGGTACCTGGTATCCTTGCCTGAACATGGAATTTGATGGGTCCAAGACTTCCTGGAGAATGGGGGAAGATATTGACTCTGAAGTGATGCCTGATCTTTGAAGGAGACACTCTTCTGAGGAGCTCTGAAACTGTCACTGATCTGTCTAACATCTGTAAGACTACTTGGGCCAGGAAACACAGCTTCTTGGTTACAGGAGTAGGGACCTGACCCTTTCTGTTGTTGTCAGAGATAGCCCATACTTAGAAGGTTGTCCTCTGTCAGTCTCTGCCTGCGCCTGCAGTTCCTTCTTCTGTTTATGCAACTCCCAGGCGTCACATTCCTGCCTATGTGCTAGTTTCTCCTCCAGGATCTTTCCAAGGGCTTCCATGAGTTTATGGGCTTCAGGAGGGTCATGGCTCACAGACAGAGCGCTATCTTTCACAGGACTCTTCTGGCATGTGCTTTTTATCCTGGAATCAATCCACTGAAGAAATCGTCTTGTCTTTTTTTTGATGCAACTTTCAGAAGAAAATGCTTTTTATTTGTGGCAGGGACTTAGATGCCTCTTCTAATTTTCTGTCCTCCTCAGGTTGGCTCTGCATCTAATCCTAAGTCCTCACCTCTATATTTTCCTCCTTTACATATTAAAGGGCTCATTTTTCTCTCAGCTGGTGGGAATCTCGTATCCCAACAATTCCATAAGATATGCTTAGGGAACCAGAGCTCCTGTTGTTTACACATGTTGGTCCTTGAATCATTCAGGTGGAAATGCAGCTGCTGGAAAACTTTCATGTCCTCACTAGAGTCACTCTTGGAGTGAGACAGTGAAGAATCAGAATTTACATTATATAAAGGAAGGACTACATCTCTGGGAAAGCCTTGAGCCTGGCTAAGTGACTTATTCCCCAGCTTAAAAGACACCTGTCTTTTAAGGTCTAACTGTGTCAGATCTTCAGGAATTATTATTGGTGGGGTGCATTGAGTGGCTGGGATAGTTTCTACTTTACTCACACTCACACTTATCTTTTGGGAATCTTCCAACTTGCTGGTTGTTGAGATAGTACCAATTTGTGATTGAAGATTACAAAGCTCATGGGCTTTGAATATCTGCTTGCACATGTCAAAGGTGGAATAATGTTCTGAATTCTTATTCTTTCCCACCATCATTTTGCCCTCATGCATGTCTGTTCTATGGCTAAGACTTACCATTTCATCCTTTGATTTATCTCCATCTCCATCTTGCCTTGTGACCTGCTCTGGACTGTCTCTCTCTTCTGATACAGTGTCAGTATGACTTACTTTGTCTTTGATTCTACCTGTATTGGGCAGACATGTCTGGCTGCCATTCTCAATTGTCTGTACATTCTCTGTAACTTCATGATCAGTATCACAACATGGTTGTCTCAGGATGTCCTGAACTTTCTTGACCACAAGTGAGGGGGCAGGCAGAGAATGATCCATAATGGAGACTGAATTTATTATTTCTTCCTGACTCTGATGAATAGCTTTAGAGCTTTCTGTAAGGAGCTTGGAGACTCCAGATTTGGAATCCAGCTCAGAAGTTTGGGTTGAGGATGAAACAAAGTTATATTGAGGAAGAGGCCATGTTTTGGCTTCTCTCAGCACATAGGATTTTATGGATTCAAGAACCTTGAGGAGAAGGCCCCACTTCTGACTTATCCTGAACCTAATAATATGGGCTTCTAGTAACTTTTGGGTTTTGTTATCAAGGAAAGAAAGCCCTGTGTTGCTTGTCTGGCACTGGACCCTACCCACCAGTGATGACATATTATTTCTGTTATCTGTATTGGTATGGGAACTTTGAGGAGGCGGCAATGCATTGTCCTCATCCAGCTAAGAAAGACAGACACCTACAGGGACCCTACCTGTAGTGATCTGCCAACACTTCCTGCTCACATGTAATCTAAGCATGCTTTTCATCTGATTCAGGTCTAAGTTCTTCCCTGAAACATTTACTAATTCATTCCCTAAGTCATTCCTTGAGTGACACACACAGTCACTTCTTTTCTCAGATACAGCATTCATATTATTCCTTAGATTGCATTCTGAAACCATTAGTGGGTTATCTAATGGACACTTCCCCAGGATATGCCTGAGATTCTTTGCCAAATCCTTGTTCAGCTGAAACTTTGTGGGGAAATTCTCATGGAAACTTCCTGAGAGACTCCATTCTGTTTTCTTGAGATCCTTGCTACTGTGGCCCTGAAGCTCAGAGGGTTGTGAGTAAGCATGTCTGTGGCTGTGCTGAGATGTCTCTGTTGATGTGATCCCAGTCTCCATCAATACTCCAGATCCTATA